>NC_048308.1:20454040-20754040 GCF_013100865.1 Trachemys scripta elegans | reverse complement strand
GACAGAGATTACAAATGATGCTCTAAATGTGAAGTTTGCTCCATATTAGTCTTAATGCACTATGTATACATGAATTTAAAATAGTATTCCACCACTCATGTCAGTTCAGTTAGATCTGCTCCTGTGACAATGTCTATCTTAAGAATGTTCCAGAGTCAAAATCCCAAAAGTAATAGGAAAATGGGGCCATTAAACAATGAAACTTAATGCTTACGTGAGCCCTGCCACCTTTTTATTTTACAGTAATAACTGAGTGACTCCAGAAAGGATTGGTATACACATAGCAAACAAGAGGTTAATTCTAATTGGTCAACCCCTTTGTTTGATAATGTAAACAGTGGATATTATAGGTTTTTCCCCAAGCTAGAAGTTTCTGTTTAGACAATTATTCACCCACTCACAGGTCACCAAATGAATTATGCTTGTCATTTTACACCCAAACTGGTGCCTGATGTTAATTTGACAAACCAACTGGTGGAATCCTTAAAACACTTTCCTGTTAAAGTGACTAGACAGAGTTGAAATTGTGCATTAGGGCATCAATCAAGCAAACCATCTGTTCTCACAGGGTTTTTTGTGCTTTTCAAATTCAAGGGAATTAAAGCATTCTGAATGAGATGCTGACTGTTTTATAGATACTGACAAGGATCAGTATAAAGGCAGCTATCTATGCAATGTTTCTTAGACATAACTGACACTAGTCAGTTAACTAGTAAAGATGTTTTGAATAATTATCATTTGATATGATGAGTTAGAGAATTTCTTCATTAATTCTGCACCAAACAAACCTTTCTAATGCTTGCAGCTGGATAATTTGTTTGGTGAGACACATTATATATGAACCAGCTCCTCCCCATTGATCTAAGTGGAGGATGTGGTTTGCCATGGCTAGTCACAACTACCAAATATGTTCCAGATGAATTTTATTGGCTTTCTCTAACATGTCATCCCAAGGTAATTATTTCCTTTAATCCCGACTGCCTTGAGCTACTATCACCATTACCACTGATTTTCCACATACAATCACATTCTTTCAGGATGTTGTAAACATCTCTTCATCATCCTTCTCTGACATCGCAACAGGGAAGAAGGAGGATGTGAGAGATTAAAATCTAGAATTAAAAATAGATAAATATTTTAACAAAAGACCTTAATTTGTTTATAACTAAATTAGACTTCTTAATGTTTAAAAGGTATCAGTGACTCCACCATGCTTCAAGTGGAACCAAGAGAGTGATATATCTATCATTTACCTTTAAAGCCAAATGCATCCCATTTGCACTGTTACACTCCATTGCATCTGTACTGGGAGCCCTAGAATTTATTTGTTATAGGTCTCCTGCATAACAGCACTACCTGTTTGTGTGAAACCACTGAGGTTCCTGCAGCTGTTTCAAACATGCATATTCTGTATTTGGATAAGAGGTTTTCTATTTTATTTATCAAGGCTGATAATATATTATATTTTACATAGTATCTTTAATCCTTAATGATCCCAAAGTGCTTTGCAAACAATACACATACAAGAAATGTCTCCCACTTGAAATGCAGCCACATCTAGGGTGGAAGGCTCCAGCAAAAAGAGCAACTGGTTCACAGGATCAAAGGGGTAGCCGTGTTAGTCTGGATCTGTAAAAGCAGCAAAGGGTCCTGTGGCACCTTATAGACTAACAGACGTATAGGAGCATGAACTTTCGTGGGTGAATACCCACTTCTTCGGATGCATGTAGTGGAAATTTCCAGGGACAGGTATAAATATGCAAGCAAGAGTGAGTAAGGCTAGAGATAACGAAGTTAGTTCAATCAGGGAGGATGAGGCCCTCTTCTAGCAGTTGAGGTGTGAACACCAAGGGAGGAGAAACTGCTTTTGAAGTTGGCTAGCCATTCACAGTCTTTGTTTAATCCTGAGCTGATGGTGTCAAATTTGCAGATGAACTGAAGCTCAGCAGTTTCTCTTTGAAGTCTGGTCCTGAAGTGTTTTTGCTGCAGGATGGCTACCTTTAAATCTGCTATTGTGTGTCCAGGGAGGTTGAAGTGTTCTCCTACAGGTTTTTGTATATTGCCATTCCGAATATCTGATTTGTGTCCATTTATCCTTTTACGTAGGGACTGTCCAGTTTGGCCAATGTACATAGCAGAGGGGCATTGGTGGCGTATATTACATTGGTGGACGTGCAGGTGAGTGAACCGGTGATGGTGTGGCTGATCTGGTCAGGTCCTGTGATGGTGTTGCTGATGTAGATATGTGGGCAGAGTTGGCATCGAGGTTTGTTGCATGCTTCTCAACAATGTGATGAGGAGACATTTAGGCAAAAACTACCCAATGAAAAGTGACACAGATTCTTTAATTTCCATACAGACCAGGAAGGACTGTATGGAAATTAAATTTTATTTAGATTTTATTTAATCTATTTATAATCTGACCTCGGAACCGATTGCAGGAGTGGGCTGATAAAGTTTGCGGATGATACGAAGGTGGGAGGCGTTGCAAATTCGGAGGAGGATAGGGATATTCTGCAGGGAGACTTGAATGAGCTTGTGAATTGGAGTATCAGAAATAGGATGAAATTTAATAGTGAAAAGTGTAAGGTGATGCACTTGGGGATGACTAACAACAATTTTAGTTACAAGATGGGGACGCATTGGTTAGAAGTAACGGAAGAGGAGAAGGACCTAGGGGTCCTTGTAGACCGCAGGATGACTATGAGTCAACAATGTGACGTGGCGGTGAAAAAAGCCAATGCGGTCTTGGGATGCATTAGGCGAGGTATATCTAGTAGGGATAAGGAGGTGCTGCTTCCGTTGTACAAGGCACTGGTGAGACCTCATTTGGAGTACTGTGTGCAGTTCTGGTCTCCCATGTTTAAAAAAGATGAACTCAAACTGGAACGGGTGCAGAGAAGGGCGACTAGGATGATCAGAGGAATGGAAAACCTGTCGTATGAAAAGAGACTAGAGGAGCTTGGGTTGTTTAGTCTGACAAAGCGAAGGCTGAGGGGGGATATGATTGCTATCTTTAAATATATCAGAGGGATAAATACAAGGGAGGGAGAGGAATTATTCCAGCTTAGTACTAATGTGGACACGAGAACGAATGGGTATAAACTGGCCGTGGGGAAGTTCAGGCTTGAAATTAGACGAAGGTTTCTGACCGTCAGAGGGGTGAAATATTGGAACGGCCTTCCTAGGGAAACGGTGGGGGTGACGGACCTGTCTGGTTTTAAGATTAAGTTAGATAAGTTTATGGAGGGAATGGTTTAATGGTAAAACATAGTAGCCAAGGAAAACCAATCAATGGTACGTAAATAGTATAATGGCCAACAGGGGTCAGGCTAGAGACTCTTGCCTACATGCTCGGGGTCTTACTGATCGCCATATTTGGGTTCGGGAAGGAATTTTCCTCCAGGGTAGATTGGCTGAGCCTCTGGAGGTTTTTCGCCTTCCTCCGCAGCATGGGGCAGGGACCACTAGCGGGAGGGTCTCTGCCGATTGACAGGTTTCAGAGTAACAGCCGTGTTAGTCTGTATCCGCAGAAAGAAGAACAGGAGTACTGTTCTTATGCTTATGCTCTAATAAATTTGTTAGTCTCTAAGGTGCCACAAGTACTCCTGTTCTTCTTTCTGCCGATTGAAGTCACTAAAACACAGGATTGGGGACTTCAACAGCAGAGTCCAGGGAAGGGTTTTGTGGCCTGCAGCTTGCAGGGGGTCAGACCAGATGATCATAATGGTCCCTTCTGACCTTAAAGTCTATGAGTCTATGAGACCTTGGTATTTAGAGCCTCATCCTTATATATTCACATATAAAATAAGAGAGAGAAGAAAAATGGAGAAATAGACATCTACCTGACACCATGTGATTGACTTTATAACAAAATACACTCCAGTTTTTGTACCACACAACATTTCTTTACAGTAGCAATCTTTCTGTGCTGATGATGCCATAGATGTTCTCAGAAGGGCTGTTGAACAGACTGTAGTGGAAGGAAAAGATCTCCATTCAGTGAAATCCTGCTGACAGCTAGGAACTGAAAGCTGCATTTTCTTGTATCCTAAAGATAACACAATTGCTTGGATACAATAACATCTTATGCAATTTATGAGGAGTGATCGATCACTGATTGACAATTCTAATTAGCAGCTCTGCTATGTGAAACATTATAGCATTTCATAGCAACTTTCTGTGTCTATAAAATCTCCACTGCCATCCTGTTTGAAATAGGGGGTATTTTATAGATCATTCGATACCCACTGCTGTCAATTATGTTTGTTTATACTAAAGAGTTTTATTGGTACGGTAGCACATCACTTTTGTATATATAAATTTATAACTATAATGTCTCAGTGATCTCTCCCAAGACCTCAGTGTTTCTGCACTAAAGAGCTAATGGTATTTCAGATTGGCATAGATGGACTGTTTTTATCATTATTATATTCAAAACATAGTGTGTTTCAGGTGTATGGCTTTATATGTTTAGCAGTGAGCTCCCCCACACACAACCAACAGAGGTGATGCTTAATGGAATACAGTAATCGGAAGAGAAATGACATCTCTTTAAAAATAAGGTGCTCTGTTACAAAGTCATGATGAAATAATCATGTTTTGCTTGGTGTTGAAAACATGCTAGAAAATGGTGTTTGTTCCTCCTATAATTTGAGATGTGAAAAGAAATGTCTAAATAGATTTTTTCATTGGGAAATTTCTTCCAAAAAACCCAACCACAAACGGAATAATAATTACATAGTATGTTTATACCTTAGTGACTCTGTTAGACTACATTATTGTTGAACTGAGTTACATCAGAAAGCCAGATGTAAAATATAAGAAATAATAAGCTTTCCTCTTAGTTCCTGGATTTCTGTTATGTACTGAATGGGTTTTTTTGTTTTGTTTTTCCTGATATTTCTCTTAGAAAACTAGGCTTTCCATCATACAGAAGGTGATAAATTACTGAGAAGAAACAGTATCTTTTCTTGTCGTGTATGTGGATTGTGGCAGAGATTTGGTTTTCCTTGTGCTCTCAAAGCAAAGGACAGTATATAAAATAAAATTATACGTGTTTCCAGAAATCCCAATACAGCAGTTTAAGCTTAAATGTTTCTTTAGACACATTGTAAATTAACCAATGAACATTTTCAAAACTAAATTTAAAGATGAAGCATCAGCAAAAATTTTGTAATATCACACATAAAAAATAAACCTTGTAAAATACAGATAAGAGGGCTGATGTTATATTAACTTGAAGCATTAGATATCAACAGAGAGAATGCAGAGCACAGCAGGGCAGTTACAACTCAGTGTGAATCATCTTTTAAATTATACATTTTTTATTTTATGAAATATTTGTCATATCAAATGCTTCATAGTTCCATGAAGCGTTTCTTTGATTTCTCTCTCTTAAAATGTCTAAGTACAGTATAGCACTCCGACAGTATGAGGATTTCTGTTGTAATTATAAATTAACTGATGAAGAGTTAGGACTGCTGTACATTGGCTACTGAACTCCTTAAAGTTGACACCCCCCCGCCCTCCCACTCCACTTTAATATCAGCCTTACTGGATCTCACAAAGTCAACAATAGCTTTCTTGGGAGGAAGTCCTACATTTTATTTAGAATGGAAGAAACCTGAAGTAGTGTTGGCATGAAACTTATTTTAGAGGTTACCTTTTAAAAAATATTAGAAATCCTTTGTAAAACACTTATGAGCAAAACATCATCATTATTCTTTATCTTGGGAAATTAGTCAGGATGCAATAAAATATATTTTTTTTAACTCAGAAGGAAGAGTTTGCATCCTGTGGTATTACTGAAAGCAAACATAAAATTCAAAGGGAGTTTAAGCATGACAGTCCTCCTCCCAGTAACCTTCCGTGAGTTAAATCGTTTCTTTGGCTTCAGTACTCTTCTTCTCAGGGTCATTTTCTTTCTGTTTCCAGGACACCTCCCATCTCTCTGTCTCTGGAACTTTGTCTCATTCAGATGCCAGGCCTCTGTTCTCCATTTGTGCTGCCAGATGCTCTACATATCTTCTGCTAACTAGGCATCTTTCTCCTTCTCTGCTGGAAACTTTCCTCTTATTGGATATTTTGCCAGATTTCCTTCCATGTCTCTCACATTCCCCAGTAATTCTTCTTTTAGTTTGTATATCTTTTCCCTGTTCCCAGAGCCCACCTTCCTTCAGCAACAATAAACACACTTTTCACCTGCATGTACAGCTCATACAGACACTGTCCTTATGTGAGCTATTGAAATAATCTCATCTTCTAGTAGCCCAAACTAACAGCAACCAACACTTTCATTTTCTATGTGCTACAAAAACTCAGGTGTGATATGTTGTTAATTTCAAAGGAGACAGATGGCATGGTAACACCTTGCTTTGTGTTGAACACCTTCATGCAGACTATTAACTAGTGTGTGGGTTTTGTTCAAGATCAGAAAGGGCCCTCCCCTTCCTAGGATTGAGAGGATCTAGTAAAGTGTGTTTTACATGACAGGTGTCCATCTTCTAAAATGACAAAACATTAGCACAGACAAACTTCTGTGCTGCAGGAGCTGGAAGAATTTATAAATAACAACATTTTATATTAACCTCTGAATTTGATTTTATGTCTTAATCATCCAAACACGGACCAGTAACTACTAGAGACTAACAAAGCCCCAGCCAAGGGTAAATCCCCTTTCCAAACTGCACTGTGGATTCAAATACAATGTGGATCTCCATTGCATATTTTGTACTTGTGCTATCCTCAGTTTACATCATTTAGAGATCCATGCACAGAATATACAATAGATATCTGCAGTGCAGATTAGAGGACAGAAATTTGCCCCAGTTTTGTAATGGGAATAATGAATCAATTTTTCTCTTGGTTGTATAAACTGGAAAAAGAGAGCTCCATGACACAATTTTTTTTTTAAAGAGTGTCATTGTCCTGGGAAATAACCATAATCCAATAGTAAAGCAAAACCTTAATAAAATAGCAAATGCAGCCCAATTCTAACAGCTGATTAGAATTTTAAAAGGATTGCACTGTGGAAAGAATTATCTTTGCAATTTTGGATTATCTCTAAGTCTAAAAGTTGAATAATACTCTAAATTTCAGCAGCAAAAAAATCAGAGGTTTTATCTTTGAACCATAAGTAATGAGTTCTATGTCTAGACTGGGGTGACTACTTGTCCTGTAATTTAAATGACATCCCTTATTCCTTATCTAATATCTTGGAATGTGCATCCAAAAAAGGTGCTAAAATTTTTTCTCACACAGAGGATAATATAGTGTTACACAATCATATACTTTTGTACCATGAATTCAACTTTGTGGGTTTGTCACATATTTTTCATACTGTTCTTTGGTTTCCCAAAAGGTAGAAGGTTACCCAAAGTAATAGGAACCTCAATACTTTAATTGTCAACTAAATAACAGTGTACTTATCCAATACAGGGAGATTTTCAATTTACTTTGATCTGGGATACATTGTCCATCCAGTCACTTTTGTGTTAAAAATCAGAGTATAATTTCCCCATTTTACAGATTATGAAATGGAGGTACAAAAAAGTGAAGTGATTAGCCAAGGTCAACTAACAAGTAAGCAGTAAAGGCTAGCACACATTGTAAAGCACTATCCAACAGACTATGCTGCCTCTTATATCATAATGCTTTTTAAAAAAGCATTAAAATAAAGATAAATAGCAAAGACATCAGGCAGCAATCCTTCCTGATTCTTCTACTAGTTTGAATTGCAAGCAAGAGTTGACCTGTGCCACCTCTTCTGATCTTAGACCAGTTATCAGAGAGCATTTCCCTCAAGAAGCCAAGCTATCTCAAATCAATATCCATAGATAAAAGCTTTTCCCATAAACTGTCTCAATTAATTAAATCAAATGCAAATTTTAAATTGATGAAGGCAGTAAAATAAGTTGTTTCTTAATCCTGGTGTACTTATCAATAACACAGGGTATTACAAGGCAATGAGCAGTCACACTAAAAGCTTCATTAAAGTCATCGTCTCATTCATATTCACAGTTCAATTCTGGCTAAAGGGTGGGGCTTGTCCGGAGAGCACTCCCTTGCACACAGGAGAATGCCATTCTTCCCTCTGTGCACTCAGCCACTTCTGCTAGTCAATGCTACAAGTTTGGGGTCATAGATTCATATCTTCACCTCCTGCCTGCTCCCTTTAAAAGTGTCCTGCACCCCAGTGGGCACCAGGAGGGACCATAGTTGAGGGAGTGAGGACACTGTGACTGTATCTGGCCACTGTGCAGAAGTGCAAGAGGCTCTGGCTTCTTTTTAACTCCTCTTGCATTCCCCTTGAGCAGCCAGGCACAATCCAGACCTCATAAAGGGAGAAATCCTGAGACCATTGCTATGATCTGGCCTGGGTGCTATGCAGCTCTGCAAAGGTTAGAAATCCTTCACCTCATCAAGGTGCAGGAGTGAACTTAGCTGTTTTGCCAGTGGCCCCACCCCAACCCATGTGGTCGAGCCAAAAAACTAAATACCCGCCCACAGCTGATCAATGAATGGAGGAAAAAACAAACAGAAACCCAGGCCAGCCAATCAGCAAAGAAAAAATAGCCAGCCAATCAGAGTGGACAAAACAAAAAAACAAAGAAAGAACCAAGCAACACAGCATTCTGGTGCTCCGTGAGAGAATGTATCCAGGGCAATTGCCCTGTTCACCCATCCTTAGGACCAGCCCTGGCAAGGACAAAGAGATTCCATGGAGCCACTCCATGCTGCTTAAGGGGTCTAGGGCACGAAACTTCCTTGCACCGGCCCGGGGAAAAACCCAAGGAAATAGCTTAGGATTTGTACTGTCAGATTCTAGGGTGCAATTCAGGCCAGTAAGGGTTTGTGTTATAGCCTGCCTTGTAACCCCAGTGGCTGCTTCACAATACATTACTGCTGGGCTGCTCAGAACCAGCCTACCACCATGCAAGTCACACCCTGAGTGTCTGTGTATAGTTATATTCCTTGTTCAGAAGCTCTGACCCCAGCAGCCTACCGGCAACATTCCAGTCTGACTCTGGCTTCCACCAGCCTGCGTTACAACCAGGAAGATGACCCCAACACACCCCTAATCCTGAACTTCCCCAGACCTGTGTGCTCTGATATGTCCAGCTCTCTCCTGCAACTTCAGAGGAATAAAATGATCTGTTTGCTTCTTTAAGGAGACAAAACACAGTTTGCCACACTTACTGAAGCTGACATTTACTTTAGTACAAACACAGCACTGCTGGTTTAGATACTAGTAAAACAAGTTTATTAACAAAACAAGATAGGATTTCAAGAGAGTTCAAGTGTAAGAGAAAAAGTTAGAAATGGTGACCAGCAAATAAAAGTGAAAACATTCATTTAAAAATTTAAAATTTTATCGAGCAAGTGTTGGTTCAAAGCTTTATTCAAGATGGCCTTTCTCATCCCCAGCCTTCCAGCAAGATGGTTACTGGCCCACTCCTCAGATAGGATCTCTTCAAGAGGCTCAAAGGTGCTTTCGCCTTTGTCTTATTAAGTGAAAGAGATAACTTTGGGGTTCTCGGCCCCTTTCTTTTATAGCCCATTGAATCTTTGAAGTAGATACTTCTGAAGGTTGCCCCTATGACATACCCAGGATTCAATCTAGACTGGTGAACAACTGTGTCCTCTCAGTTCTCCAAACAATTGTACAGTGCTTCACTGTGAGAGCTAACATTCCTGGTCTGCTCACAGACAACCTCCAGCATGTAGATTACTCCCAGTTATTTGTATGAGTGCTATAGCCAGCCACTGTTGAATTATGCAGCAGAGCACCACCAGCAAACTCCCAGTCCCAGACTTCCCCGAAATGTGCCTCCTGTGCTGCCTAGATTTCTCCTGGACAATGCAAGCTCATATAAAGTCTGTCATTTTATTAATAGACAATAATATGCACAAATCCTGTTAACTCAAATAGAGTTTGCCGAACACTTTAATTCAACTACACTAGTTATATGAAAATGTAAAACAAGTTTTTAACTACAAAGAAATTTTAAGTGAATATAAGTAATGAGGTATAAAAGTCAGAACTGGTTACAATAAAAATAAAAATAAAAATAAAACACAACTAATGTCTAACTTAACAAATTAAAGTGAATTCAAAGCAAAGGTCTATTTTACCACATGTTTCAGCAGCCTTACTGGCTAAACTTCTTTCACTCAGGATCTCCCCTCCCCCCCAGTTCAATTCAGCTTCTTTTGTTCTTCAGATGTCATGGGTATTGTGGGTAGAGAGAAAGGGAGGAATGATTTGGGGTGTCTGCTCTCCCTTCTTATAGTTCTTTCTCTTCTCTGAGAATCATCTTCAGCTGAGGTTCAGGAGAGAAAAAGTTTGTGTGGATGGGAACCCCAAGCTGTTTCTTTGTCAAGCTTTAGAATTTTTTACCCACATCCTCATTACAACCAAAGAGCAGCCACATAACCAGGTGATGGTCCATTTGATTTTGTTGACACCTGATGGAGGCATCAGCTTGCCTTTTCTCTCTGGAGAACTAGTTTGTGGCCACTCCCCAGACCTGGAACATGTTTCTGTTGTACCATACAGAGGAATCTTATAACTTTACATAGTGTTGCCATACATATTTTACCATCACTGTCAGCAATCCTTTGGAGTTCAAGGATGATTGTTTTCCATAAAATGATAGCCAGTTATTGCTGGTGGATCCATGGGTTGCTAATGAGACCTATGCGGGATCCACAGATCTTGTCACAATTGGGGCAGGCATTTCTTAATGGAAGGGGCACATCTGGATTGTTGAGTCGGGCTGCAGCGTGTTCTTTCCTCCTTTCCCATTCCTCCATTTCCTATTGTTTCCATTGGATCTGAAAATACTGGGATCCTTGCTACAAGTTCCTTTTTCATTTTGATTGGTCGAGGGATTGGGTTTCCCATGAGTTTATGCCAATATTGCACTTCTTCATGTTAACTTTGAGGGTGTCTTTCAAGTGGTTTTTTTTTTTTTTGCCCACCCCTCGTCTGTTGGCCATGGCTCAGTTGTGAGAACATGACCTGATTCGGTAGTCGATTTTCTGGCATTCAAAGAACATGACCAGCCCAACAGAGTTGGTCGTGGATGATCATAGCTTCAATGCTGGAGATTTTGGCTTGGGACAGAATACTGATTTTGGTGCATCAGTCATCCCACTTGATTCAGAAGATCTTGTGGCGGCACTGTTAACAATATCATTCAAGAACCTGGAGGTGTCTATTGTATGTGATCCAGGTTTTGGCACCATACAAAAGAACAGGAATAACAATGAACTGGTACATGAGAAGCTTGGTTTGATTCTAGATGTCATGATCTTTGAAGACATGATTTGTCAAGCATTTGAAAGCTGCACTGGTGCATTGAAGTCAGGGTTGAATTTCTTCAGCAATGTCAGATTTCTGCTACAGATAGCTGCCAAGGTAAAGGAAGTGCTCAATGCTCTCCAGGGTCTCTTTATTGATCTGAATTAAAGGAACAGGAGCTGATGATTTAGAGCCTATTGGCCAAGTACTTTAGTTTTCTTGGTGTTGAGTGTGAGGCCAAATTGATTGTAGGCCTCTGAGAAAGTGTTGACTATTTCTTGAAGATCATCTTCTAAGTGGGTGCACAGAGCACAGTTGTCTCCATATTGGAGTTCAATGACTGATTTAGCGAAAGTCTTTGTCTTGGACTGGGGGTGATTGAGGTTGAAAAGCTTGCCGTCCATTCTGCATTGGATGTCAAGTCCAGAGAGGAGATTGTCAATAGGGTGACCAGATGTCCCGATTTTATAGGGACAGTCCTGATTTTTGGGTCTTTTTCTTATATAGGCTCCTCATGTACAGAGATCTATGTTGTTCGTGGCACTTTTCCTGAAGTTGGTGTGCAGTGAAGATCATATCGGTGGTACCTCAAAATGGTCTAAATCAGAGGTTCCCAAACTTATTTGGCCTACCGCCCCCTTTTCAGAAAAAAAATTACTCAGCGCCCCCCTTTTCAGAAAAAAAATTACTCAGCGCCCCCCTGGAAATCTACCTTCTTTAAGCGAACAAACAGAAAGATGCAGTGACAAATTTGTGTTCTTTTATGTATCTATATTTCTACCTACGTCCTACAATATAGTAAAGAAAGATGTGTTATTAGAATATCGCCCACGACATCAGGTATACAGTGGTTTTTGCGTAAGATGGCAAAAGACAACCAAACTAAAATACTAATGAAACTAATAAACTGGGTTTTGTTCTTTGCTCAGCATTAGATATATGTGTTTGATATTAAACTGTCAAATATCAAACTAAATTTATGTAAGAAATAATTTATTAAAAATAATCAATATGCAATTAAAAATCAGTTAATAGTTTTAATTTAGTTTGCCCTTATTTAAATAATTGTTCCTTATTAACACACACCTTATTTACCAATTAACACAGATGATTCGATAGATATAAATAAATGTTAATAGTTAACAGTTTTTTTACAATTTCATTCCCGTTTTCGTTAATATTGTAATAAAAAATATGACAAATATATTGACTGTACACTTCAAATAGTTCACTTCAAAAACCGAAACAAGCCTGCTACAATTTTATTATTAGTAAGCACTAGAGACACAGAAACGTACGGTAGATATGTAAGAAAATGTATAAAAATACTCACGTGTAAATTGCTGTTTTATTGAAACAACAATTTGCTTTGTATGTGATCCGTAATCCGTAAAGATCGAAGGTATTGAATATGAATAAAAAAATGTAAATACTTATTGCACTATTGTTAACTGCTTTTTACACAATTAAGAAACAATCTAAATTAGATTTCATACATGTCGCCTATTTATAGTATCGTATTGTAAACAAGTCATTACACGCACATATTCCTGCCGATGCATGCTGGACTTCCCGACAATGCGCGACACGCTCGCCTGCCAACACTTGCTTGTTAAGAGCTGTTGGCGGACTTGACACCTGATCGGTTATAATTTGTGAATTTATCTGGAAAATAAAGTAATCACTACAACTTTAACTCTATGTTACACAACAGATGAAACATGTACGAACGGTTTTTCAAAATTTTCTTATATTCTTTCTTTATGCTTCCACCGCCCCCTTATTTTTATTCAACGCCCCCCAATTGCACCCGAGGCTACTACTGCCCCCCTGGATCGTTCCAGCGCCCCCCAGGGGGCGGTATCGCCCACTTTGGGAACCTCTGGTCTAAATCCTCATTACGATTTTGGAACCATTTCCTCGGCCAAGGGGAGCAGCCGGTTGAGGAGAATTCTAGCAAGAATCTTTCTGGAGGTGGACAACAGGGCAATTCCTCAATAGTTTCAACAATCTGATTTGTCTCCTTTCTTGAAGATGGTCACAATCATGGCATCCTTAGATCACCTGGGATTTCTTCTGAATTACAAATCTTGATAATTAAGATGTGAAGCTGGTGAGCTAGTTCTTCTCCTCCTTCTTTGAAGATTTCCAAGATGATTCCATCAGATCCAGATGCCTTATTGTTCTTCATCTGTTTGATGGCTTTCTTTACCTCAGCAAATGTAGGTGGGGTTCTGAGGTCATCCTTGATAGAATGCTGAGGGGGTAAGTCAAAAATGCTTTCATCATGATTTAGGAGCTCTTTGAAGTATTTTTTCCATCGTGCATTGATCGATTTGTTGTCCCTGAGAAGGTTGGCTCCATCCCTGGATCTGAGGAGAGTTAGCCCTTGGGTGATAGGACCATAAAGGGCTTTGGTGGCCTTGAAGAATCTGTGTACGTCATGGGTGTTGGCGAGTTGTTGGATCTCCTTCACTTTGTTCTCCCACCACCTGTCCTTTACTTTGCAGGTTTTACTTTGAACCTCAGCTTTGAGCTGATGGTGGATGTATTGTTTCTGCTTGGAATTGAAGTCATTCTGCTAAGCACAGTAGGCCTTGAGCTTATGGTTGATCAGGTCTTGGATTTCCTGATCATTCTCATCAAACCAGTCTTTGTGCTTTCTGAATAATAAAGATCTGCTAATTATGAATTTTTAAATGATACTTCACAAGGCATCATTTATACAAAATCTATCATAATCCTATGAAAGGGGTGAACACCTGGATACAGACCATCACATCTCATCACTTACAAAGCTGCAGGAGGGTGATCCAGAGGCAGTATGTCATGGCCCTTTTTCCTGGACAGAGCATCTACCACCATTTTTTTATTTTTCCTTTATGTGGACAATTTCCATATCAAATTCTTGATGTATGAGGCTGCAGCATAGAATCTTGGCATTTGAGCCGTTAGCTTTGTTTAGCCAGAGCAATGGTGAATGACCTATTAAGACCTTGAAGTTTCCACTAGGTAGGGCTCTAGTTGCTTAACTGCCCACACTATAGCATAGCATTCCTTTTCTATGACAGAATAATTCTGTTCAGTTGGTGTCAATTTTTTGCCTATAAAAGCAGTCAGGTGTTTCTGGTTATTTTCCCCTGTTTTCATCAGCACAGCACCCAGACCAATATCTGATGCATCTGTACACAGGTAAAACATTTTGTCAAAATCAGGTCTAACTAGAATAGGTTTTTCAGACAAGATTTTCTTTACCTTACCAAATCTTTCCTGGAATGTTTTTGACCAAACAATGTTGTTTGGCTTGGTCTTTTAACATAAATCTGTGATTGCAGATGTACTGTCACTAAACCCACATACAAGCCTTCTGTAATAGTTTACCAGACCTATGAAAGATTGCACATCTTTTTGGTTTGGGGTACAGGCCAATTTACAATATCTTCAACTTTCAAAGGATCAGGGGTTATTTGACCTCTCCCTGCCCAGTGTCCCAAATAAGGAACCCTGGCTTCTCCAAATTTACAGTTGGAGGCTTTTATGGTTAGGCCTGTCTCTATGAGTTTTGACAGCACAATTGCCAAGTTTTTTTTTGTGATCAGCCAAAGTGTTGCTAAACTCTTCAATGTCATCCACATATGCTTTTGCAAAGTTCTGTAAACCAGCCTCTGGAAGGTGGCTTCAGCATTAACTAAACCACAAGGTAACACTGAGTCATCTATCAGTGTTGAAAGCAGCTTTTTTCATTGCATCCTTGTCCAAAGGAATCTGCCAATAACCACTAGTTAAATCCAAAGCTGTGGATAATGTTGTTCTGGAGGTGCCTGAGTGGAAGCATGAACTTCTGTACTTTGAGTCACAGCTGTATTAAAGAGACTAATAGAACATGACGAGATCAGATCATTTCAGAACACTTTGCAGACAATAAGTGCTAGGATTGGTTCTTGTTTTTGATATCAAAATCTAAGAGATAATTACAGTTTTTGTCATTAAAATATATTAGTAACTTTATGAAGAATTGGGATCCACCAGTCTACTGCTTAACCACTATAGGATGCATCTACACTGAATTGTAAACCCAGACTCAGACTCAGGTTTAAGCTCAGCCCCCTTTTACCACCCACACACAAAGTAGTTACATTCCAGGGCAGAGCATACTTATTAGGACTGCCTCTGTAGCTCACAATCCCTCTCCATTCATAGATGTACTGGTCTGTCACCAGAAGCCTAAAAATCTCCTTAACATAGATGGGTGGCTCTCCTCCACTGCTCTAGAACAGACGTTCATGCTTCCACTCAAGCTCCTCCAGAACAACTTTATCCAGAGCTTGTCCTTCCTGAAACAATTGTAGAACCATAGCTAGTAGCATGGTCCATCATAGAAAATTCCATATCCGCGGACAAATTGTGGAGATTTATTCATAGATTCTAGGACTGGAAGGGACCTCGAGAGGTCATCGATTACTTTAGGTTATTTTGTTATGTGCATCTTACCGTGATGTGTGTTGGCTTGAAGTATAGCTTGCAAGACTTTCTGAACTGGGCAGTGAAATTTTTGTGAGAATAAAATAAAGCTGAATGAGTTAAAAGTATCATCCTTTGACTTTGAAGTGACTCATCCCTAGAAAATGATAGAAATTGATTTTTTGTTGTGGTCAGACGATAATGTGCTCTTTTATTTTCCTTGGCAGATCCTTCCAACTCTGCTGGGCAGAGACAAAGAACCAGGATCCTGGGGGGATCAGACTCTCAACCAACTTACAAGAGGGAAGAGAGTCATGATGAAGTGCTGTTGGACACTTTGACCAAAGCCTATAAGCAGGTTGGGTATCAGAAAGAGAAGAATGACAAATGGTTGGAAAGAGAGAGAGAGAGATTGCCCAGCTCCACAGGCAGATTCCTCTCCACACTACCATGTCCCACAGCCTATGCAGCCTTTGGACAATTTTGCCTAAGCAATGAACACTATATAGAATAGTCAAATATACCTTGTACATTTCTCCTGGTCTGTTCAGCTACAGCTCACACATGAGAAATGCACCAGAAGGGCAAGAAGAACTGGAGGATGGGGACACAAAGAAACAGTGAAACTGCTATGGTAGCAATGTACCACATTTGACTCATTTGCACTTTTGTTTGTTTTGATTTCTTAACATACACTGTTTTAATCTATGTTTTTTCTACGTCTTGATGCCAGCTGCTCTGCCGGTCAGCTGTTCACATTGTTATTTGTTATTTGTATGCGTGTTTAAAATAATGTGTTCAATTTGCATGAGCAGGCTTTATTAAATTTATGAAACAGTAATTCCTAAAGTATGTATTGAGGTACATAACCAGTGTCTATATAATGAATAACCATATTCATAATATTTTATCACCATAATCCAAAAATTGAATGTTTAGGTACAGGAACAGTTTTTTATAAAATGTATAATAAAGTTTCAGAAATTAAGCTTTCCAAGCTGCCCCAACTGCAGAAATTGTGGGATGAGTGGCACAATTACAAATACTACGTCATTCCCCCTCACCCTGCAAACCTATTGAGTGGATGCAAAAAGCATCCCTGATTTCTATTGCATGTGTGGATCCTGACCCAGTAATGATAGGTACTTTTGTAAGCTGTGTGCATCATTGCAACAATCTCCCAGTGTCTTGGGTCAACTGCCAGAGAAATGGTTCATCTTTGGCCTCACAGACTTTGTGCAGTGCACAGCAGGCCACAATAATGCAGATGGCATTGAAAACATTGGCATCCAAACAGTCTGAAGGCAGTGCCATCTGGATTTCAATCTGTCAAACGTACATTCCACCACCATCCTACAGCTTCTGAGCATGTAATAGAACTTTCTTTTGGCAGGCCTCCTGAAATCAGGGTACAGTTTCATAACCCAGAGCAAATATTGTACACAATGTCCCCTAGAAGAAGAGTGGGGATAATGTTTACATTTATAATGTCATTTGTTGGGAATAATGTGCCAGCTTGTCCATGAAGGTAAAGTCCTGATCTCCAGAAACCCCTAGAAGCATGCATCTTGCAAGTATATCCCACATTGGTGTCCATGAATCTGCCTGTGCGGTTGACCAGGGCCTCCATAATGATGAAGTAGTACTCTCTGAGACTGAGGTACTCATGTGCTCCTTGTGGAGTGCAAACTATGGGTATATGAGTCCCAATGAGAGCCCCAGAACAGTTAGGGAAGCCCATTCTTGCAAAGCCAACAATTATTTCAGGAACATTTGTAATGCCCACCACCTTTGGGTCAATCACAGTCCTGATTGCCTCATAAATCGCTACCAACACTATCTCTAGAACTGACTTGCCAATAGCAAACTGGTTATCCACAGACCTTTAGCAGTCTGGGACAGCCAGCTTCCTGATGGCTATAGCGACTGTCTTCTGGACCACATTGGCCTTCCTCATGCATGTGTCCTGATGGTGGACTGTCAGGGCAAACTGATCATACAGATCCAGGAATGTCTGCTTCTTCGTGCAAAAATTCTGGAGTCATAGCTGGTTATCCCAGGTCTGCATGATGATGTGATCCTTCCAGTCCATGCTTCTGGCCCTACTCCAGAAGCACTAATCTACATATGGGAAATCTGTGTTTATAGCAGCAGGCATGTGCAGCATCAGCTGGGTTGTGGTTGCCATGTCAGTACCCCCTCTGAGAGATGCCTTTGATAGGACAGATACCGCTGCCAAAATGTCCACCAGAGTCTCACAGATGCTCTGCCTGATTCCCAAAATAAGAATAAAAGCACAAGCAAGAGAAGTTCTTCCACTAGTGTCAGATTCATGTTGCTGACTCCAGTTGCAGGGAGCATGCAGACCCCAAAAAGAGCTCAGCTGTGTGTGTTAGGGAGCCAAGAGCACTTCTTGGCAAGTGCTGCATAATGGACAGACAAGTTCTCTCACAATACATCAGGAACCAAGCTCTAGAACAGCTATAGTTAACAAGGGCACTAAGAACCCTGGGATACACCCCGAGAACCAACATCATCTGATTCACCATGGGTATGAAGCTCACATAGAAATGCAGTGTGGACTCAAGCATGAGCTTGGAATGAATGGATTTGCAGGCCTGGGTCCCACAGACCAGAATTTACTATGCAGTGTACACCTACCCATCATTACCTGGAGTATAAGCTAGTCTAGGGATTTTGTGTTATTTTGGGCAATGATAGCATCTTCAATCATCATTTCTTCCACAGTAGTAAAGAAATATGCTTGGTCAGTTAAAATACAATCAAAACTTACAGCTATATGAGAATCTGCTGGTACCAACCTATGACTGAAAAATAGCAAGTCCAAATAGTTTTAAGAATATGTGTGTTTTTCAGTCCACCTTGCCTTGAGTTGCCAAAAAGTTACATCTTAAAACTAACTGGAAACTAAAACTGGGGCAGTATTTGGGCACTTGTTTATTATGGGAGATGTCTTGCCATGAGTATATACAGTATCACTAATACTTTTAGATCTGCACAGGCAACCTGAGCTGGAGTTCCACTGGTTTAAAAGCAGGGGCTGCTGGAGAGCATTCTCTTTGATGGCCTTGTGACTTTGGAACTTGCTCCTTTTTCCCTTGATTCAAAATAGCTCTAATTTTTTTTTAACCCATGCTGCCAAGCTCATTTCCCCCCCCCCCCCAACTAGTTGTGAGGGAATAGGTGAGCGATCTGAAATAGGGCCTATGCTGCTAGTTATTTTGGGTTGTGGTGGACATATTGATTCATATTTGAAGGCGGGTTATGAGATTGGTCTGTCTTATAGCTGTGTAAATGCAGTGCCTAGAGCAAAGGATAGGCACTCCTTTTTCAATGGATGTGTGTATAAATCTAAATAAATTCATAATGACATTCAATGACAAATTTTGACATAAGATATAGAGCACCTAATTTTCATGAAAACTGAGACCCCTTTACACTATGTTGGCAGGGTAAAGAGGCCTTAAAACAGATGTAAATATAATTAGTTACCATTTTAAGGCCTATTTACACCAATGTAAAAGGGCCTTAGTTTAAATAAGACACAGTCCCTGGGGTTCTTATAATCATATATGCCTTTTCTTTTGACTTATAGTAAATTATAAGAATTTCCCAATAATTTGTATTTGATAATACACAGTTGGTTTTAATTTAGGCTAGTGGATTCAATAAAACCCCTTTTCTTCCATCCTAAGTAAAAGCAAGTGTTAGACACTTGAAAATTGGATGAATTCTTAGAGTTTCTGGCTTCTTTGGTCAGACGAGTACTCAAAAGGGTCTACATGTTACTTGGGGCTAATCTACACTCGTAGTGCATCTGGTGAAGGCGGTCTATGCTGATGGGAGAGTGCTCTCCTATTGGCATAATAAAATCACCTCCACGAGAGGCAGTAGCTATGTTAGTGGGAGAGCTTCTTCTGCCGACATAGCACTGTCCACACCGGTGTTTAGGTTGGTGTAACTTATGTCATTCAAGGGGATAGCTTATTCACACCCCTGAGTGATATAAGTTATACTGACGTATCCTGTAGTGTAGACAAGTCCTTAATGTTTCATAGGCCAAATGATCTCTCTTTGTATCACTCATATCTGTTCTGAACTGCAACATCTGAGGGAATAAAGATAAAACAAGTTAGGAAATAGTTGATGTGTAGAGTTTTATTCTCTTGCAGACATTTTCTATTCACCACAGTAAAGTCATGAAAGCTGGAATCCAATGGGACTTCCACATGTAAGGATGTTGACCTGAGATTTCAAGTCCAGCGTTGAAGACTCAAGGGCTCAGACAAGCAACCAAAGTTTTGATGTTTTTGAACTAGAGACCCTTGTAAGAATACTGTTTTTCACTTACATAGCTGTTCTTATGCAACATTTCAATTTACTTAAAAGGCGTTAATGAAATAAGTCTCACAATAGAGACAAATGTACTATTATATGCATTTTGCAGATGGGAAAACTGAGGCATAGAGTACTCAAGTTGACTCTACATACCTAAAATTGGCTCTGTGGCACCTAAATGATGGTTTGAATATCCAAATACAGAAAGGGGCATTTTACTCATTCAATATTTGAAAACCGGGCATTTCACACAAATATCGTGGGCCAGAACCTGAGCTGGTGAACATTAGCAAAGCTCCATTGGCTACAATAGAACTTTGCTAATTTGCACCAAATGATGATCTGCCACCACAAATTAGTCCTCCTAACACTGAAAAATCAGTCTGATTCTTTCTCTACAAGGCTGTACAAGATGATATTGTTGGTAACTCCAGCACACGATAAAAATACTTGCTGTACACTGGTAGGCCTTAAATTGTCAGGGAAGAGGAAAGTGGGGTCCTAGACACTGTTCATTTCCCATTGGATCTAGTGTCACTGCAATGAAATGTGATTACATTTTGCTTAAGATGTAATGGTTTGGGATTTTTTTTTGCCACATTCCAAAAGTTATATTTTTTAATAACTCACTGTTACAAATACTGTATGCCGGTTAGAAAGTGCTAATCTCAAACATTTGATAGTTTTAGAAAGGCAAAAAGTAAAGATCTCTCAGCTAGATGATTTTTTTTCCACATCAGGACATTCTCCAAACAAACTTCTCATTGGGTGCAGCTTTATGTTTTCCATAGGCTGTAAATCCAGCCCCTACATTTCATTTTGATTTTTGTGTCTTCAAAGTTTGGTCATGCCACCTCCACCTTCCTGTCACCCACGCACCCAAACCTCTTTCTTCTTCATATGCTGGGAAGGTGTTCCAAACAATACACAAATCATTCAAATTACCTTAGCTCTCTGGCACTCTTTGGCATACACTGTGGATCTGTTAGCATTTGCACCGCTTCTATTCCCTGCAATAAATTTTAATCAAATACTTTTGTACCCAGTTGTACTCTTGTCTGAAAGCATCCAAAGCACTGTAGTTGCTAGGGAAACCACTTCCTTGTTATCTCTGCGTTCAGCACGTCTGCCTCATTCTCACTCCCTCTCTCTCCTTTACTCTCTCCCTCTCTTTTTTTTTTTTTTTTTAAATTTGGCTCTGAGAGGCAACTTTATGTCATTGCATTAGGAGCAGTGAACCATTTAACCAAAGTGCAAACTCTAATTTCAAACAGAAGCGGTAGCCACAACTACATTTATATTAAGAATGTCTGAGTATGGGACAATGACGTAGAGGAGCCCATATATAGTGAGTGACAGTTACTTCCCCCACTCTAATCCCAGCCACTGGAGAGAAGGGGGGAATTTACCTCATGGGACTAAATGGGAGAGAGGAGTTAGGGATGTGAGTGTATGAATATTATTTTTCACAGATATAAAAGCTTCCTGTCCATTTGCTCTTCTCTTCAGAACAAAGTATAATCTCCATGTCGGCCTCACTGCAAGATTAGTTGTTTACCTCCTTCAGAGAAAGAAAATCCCCTGAGCAATTTGACCATGGAATTGATTTCTGACCCTTTGCTTCCTAACAGTCTACTAATGTTTAAATTATGCAGCTGACAAGCAGACCATAAGAGGAGCCTGCATTTAGGGTTACACTCTCCAGGCTACAAACACCCATGTATGAGCTCCTCTTCCATGGGCATTTCATAATGAACACATCTCTTCTACTGGAGATGCATCCCTGGCTTATATGTCTTTGAAGACAAAGGATATAAAGAGGAATCACTGTTAATTGCATGGGGTAGGGAGCAGAGATGGCCAGGAAGGAAAGAGGGTTATTTTATATATTTTAAATAGAAGTAAAAACACATTAATGATTAAAAGCAGCAGAAATCAGTCCTGCTTTCACATAGCGCTCAGATTTTTTCCTTGTTTGTTCCTTAGGTGAAAGTATTACACGCACTATGCCCAGCTGCTTGTCATGGTGACACTGTCCCTCTAAACCTCTATTCTGCTTTGTCAACAATGGCAATTTTGGCTCATGTCAGCTTTCACTAAATTCACTCACCTCCTTCCTCTCTCTTTCAGAAACACATTCTCACACGGACATTTTATACAATAGTTTTAGGTTGAAAAAACAACATTCAAGAGTAAAAAGAAAGTAACCTATAATATTATAGCCTCCACTGAATTTTCACTTTGCCCAAGTGGGCATCATTGCCATTAGTATTGAGTGTAAGCATCCTGCTGGTTCTGTTGCGGTTGTCCTATTGACTTTCTCTGGATGAATAAGTCCTTGTCAAGAGTAGAACTAAATATCCACTTTAGAGAGCACTTTTACCCATAAAGAGCACATTTTCCTTTCCTCCTTAGAGTCAGAGTCAAGCACTGAAAAGCAGAATGAAAAGGCAATCTGTGGAGACAGATATAATTATAAGTAAATACCTTGTAGGTGTTAATTACTAATGTTCTTTTACCTGTGCTATGAGTTGTGATTGAAAAATGCTTCTAAATAGAATTCCGTGGGTAGTACTATACCTGTAACTACCACTTCTCATGAATAGCTGCACCAATAAGCCAAATATTTTTCCTGCATTATATTTCACATATTTAAATAGGAGCAAAATGACAGTACAAGTAAACATTTCCCAGTTACAAGGAAGCTAAGACATTGACCCAGAACTAAAATAATTTCAACCTGTTTGTACTTACTCTTGGTCTGGGTCTGAGGTGGGGAAGGAACCTGCATGCAAATTATCTGCAAATGTTCAGATTGAATGTTGAGAACATAAATTAATTACTCGAAAATGATTGTCTGGAGATGAACCAAGCATTACCTCATCAGCATTCAGCATCAGTCCCATAAGATGAAGGTGAAAGGGAAAAAAATCCCTGAAGAGACAAGACAGCAGAAGAGATATTGAAAAGAAAAAGTTCTCTTTATTGGGACCTGTGGGAGCAGCAGAGAACATATACATTGGTGGCAAAACTCTTATTGATATAAGTGAGAATTGAGTTTACATACCAAATAATTATCCACAATCTGATTATCCACAGTCTGATCCACAAGCAGTTCCTTATGAGATTTGAATATTTTTATTTGGACACACAAGTCACAAGATACATTTCCATTCCCTGGATGGTCGGCCGTTACTTTTAGAATAAGGTGCAGAGAGTGAAGCTGAAGCAGGTGTAGAAGTAGTGTAGAAGTAAGTTCACTTGGAAACTCAAATGAATAAACACAGGAAATGTTTTGCTGTATTTATCCAGAACTTGGAACTATATTCAACTGTGTGTTTTTTTGTCACTGACCTGTGGCCCAACCATTAGGGTATGATGAAATAGTAGAGGTAGTCTGGTAGTAAATTGCAGCACATATTTTCAGCTTTGTATAGTATGCTGCCAGTGGTCATGACCCATTATAATAATTGGTTCTAGTAACTGTACAGTCTACTTCTACTGCATATCTGTCTCCTAAGATCAAGTAGCACAGGCCTGCATTTTTGGCACTGAATGTTCAAGGTGTGATCCCAGTGGGCAAACATGGGGGGTTTATGTATATATAGCTATGGGTCATTACACATGCATGACTTGATATGTTATTTGGGATAGAGGAGAATGTCTTTGTAACTCTGATATGGGGGTTCAAGATAGATTGTTTAAACATTGTTTTCCTCTTCTTCACTTAGGAGATTTGTTTGAATTCATGTGGACCAGGCAGCAGCTTTTGGAGGAACAAACTGAGGAAGAAAAAACACTGGAGATATTTTGGCTAGAACACCACAAAACCTGACCTGACTCTGGTCTGCCAGAATTCAGAAGCCATAATGAAGAAAAACAGCACCAGGTGCCTCATTTTCTTAGTGGTGGAATCATCATATGCTAACCTGCCTATTTCAGACAGTTTGAACTGGTGATATTGCCTAGTGCTTTACACATGTTAGTAGTTCTTAAAAACCAGTTGCTGCTGAAAAGGGCTCCAGAGAGCTGTCTCTGGTTTTCTGTTTTTCACTGATTAGTATTAGTAATATATTTTGGGATGAAAGAGTACTTGCATTTCATTTATTTTAAAATGTTATTGTGCACATTACATTAACTGTGAGTGTTTTCATAGGGTTGGGCATATTACTGGAAGATTCTTGTTTTAAAGATGTTGCAGATCACTAGTAGACAGCTGTTATATTTTGACAGAAGAGTAGTAAGGCAAGAGTACAACATAAATAATTCTCACTTAATGACCTCAAACTTCAAGGTCAAATATTTTACAGGTTTATTACAAATTTCCTGGCCACAATTGATTTCATATTTTATTTTTTTCCCAAAGAAAAAAGTGTTTTCATGGTTTTTACTTTAAGAAACAGAAGAGAGTTAACCTTCCGGGCATGCTGCATGACTTATCTATTCTCCGAGGTTTTACTTGTGGAGTGAGTTGATCAGGCTTTTCTTAGATTGTAGTATGAAGATAGTATTTGGATTGTGAATGGGGGGTATTTTGGAGCTTTTAAGTGGGCTGAAGGAAGTCAACACTAATTGGGTTGTGCTAGCAAGTCCTTTTATGGATATTAAATGGAAATAGAAATAACCTAGAGGATAGACATTTATTAAATGGAAAGAAATACATTAAATATATATGATATCTGGAGTCTGTAAACTGTGTCTGAAATAATTAATATTTCAGAAGCCTGTGCAAGTAAATTGGAGGTAAGAAGCTACAACTGTAGCTCAGAATGTCTAAAGCTATATAAGGTCATGGGTAAAATTAACTTCTTCCATCCAGATAAAAGTCTCAGTGGATGTTAGAAAATTACTTAACCATAACAAAAAAATGACAAGTGCCCAAGAGGAAAGCTGGAAGTCCTGCTAACTTCAAGTGACTGATAGTATTTCATAGGTTCAAGATTTATTTCAACTTTTTCCATAACATCAGCAAAGTGTGCTGTGCTCCTATGCTGCAAATGGTTTAAATAAAGTCACTGAGGTTCAGTAATCAGGTATATAACAATATAGTTTACTGACTATGTGTGTATTGCATGACTATTCACACAGCACTAATTAAACTCCCAAAGTCCCATCTCAGTATATACTGGGCTTACTTCAAAACCAAGGGAGGATTCTATGGGGAAAATGTCTTTGGTTGCTTCAAAGTCCTGCCTCAAAACTTTCCACCATGGAGTTCCTGTTTAGCAGTAGGTTGTATTTAGCTGGACAGTGTCAATTGTGGACACAATGGCAATAACAACAATGCACTGATAGAAAGAGGCTTTCCCCTGTTATAAAAATGTGCATTGTGAAAAGAACATCATTAATCACTTTAAAACAAAATGTTTCATTGCTTTCATCACAAAAGAAATTAATCCGGAGTTTCGAAAAAGATAAAACATGGCAAAAGAATGCATATTAAATAACATTACAATAATATAAAACAGGTCATCTAGTAGCATTGGGACAGATCTGTGTTTGGGTCAAAAGCCCAGCCCTAGCCCCCACAGTGAGTAGCAAAAAGCAATGTTTTTTGACACTTACCTGCAAATTCCTCCAATTTATACAGATTGGTAAAATCTTGCAAAGTCCCTCAGTCTGAAAATTTATTGTTGTAGCAGCAGGTTAAAGTTAAAAGAAACTGGGTCTGGGTATATAGTGAAAAAATTAAACTTAAAAATGCTGACGTTTATGTTTAAGCGCTCCTATCCATCCACTGTATGGGAAGTAGAGATTACATTGACCATGTGAAAGTGATTATCACCAACCTTTCTGTCATCCATTATAGTGAATGCCTCATCACAGTATTGGCGAGGCTGTGGGAAGATGGGTTATTTTTTCCATAAGTGTGGTTGGTTTGCTCACATATCAAAGTCTTCTGCTAAATATATTACACAGAGATACACCCCCCAATATGTATTTGACACCTCTAAGCTCGGTTGCAGAAACTTACCTGATCTTTCTGTTTCTCAAAAGACCCGTGATTACACATGTCCTGGGAATAGTCAGTCATTTGATTCCTGCAGCAAAGCTATCATGCAATGTTGGAAAGAGGTTGAATGGATTCAGTATGAAACAGCATGGCCTGGACAAACTGACAGTTCCTCAAGGACAAATATGAATACTACTTAAAAATATAGTCTCCTTTTTATCTACTTGCAGCTACTCTGAGCGAAAGTCACCAAATCCCTAGAGCTGCGAAAACTTACATAAAAGGGAACAGTTTCACAATATAAACTCAGTTACTGCTACAAGACATGATCCACAAGAATTTGTCAGAGAACAAATAGACATACATATCATCCATCCTTTGAGACTCCAGCCCCCACTCCCAGTCCAAAAAAAGTTAAAAATGTTATGGTGATGTAGTTGTCAGACAAGTAATGAAGAGCATGGTCTTGTTGGGGGGAACATGGGGAGCAGAGAGTCTAGGGAAAGGGGATTGTGGGTCCAGTCCTGCAAACACTTGTGCATTTAAGTAAGCTTATTCCCATTGGGACTACTCACCTGCTTAAAGTTACTCATGTGCCCAGGTGACAGTAATTGCAAAAAGGGAACGCATATTGTTATGTGGTTCACAGCTTCAACCCAAAACCCTAAAGATGAAAGCATTTCTGTTCCCTGTGTCTGCATTTAACACAGATGTAGTTTTCCACTGCTCTTTACTCGATGCCTACTTGGTTTGTTATACTCTTATTTTTTTAATTAAAAAATTAACAAGGAGCATTAAGGAGCTACCTGTTTCATTTTTCTCTGGGAAAATTATAGTTTCAAGCAGCCCACTAATGAAATTGATCTTGCTCAATGCAGATGCAAGAGAAAAAGATAGTTTTACCATCAGAAGATTATGGTTGTGCATTTGTATATTTAATCATCATTTACCTGTTGACTAACCAGCATGGACCAGTGGGAAAAGATGGAGAGAGTCAAGGGCAGTTTATGGTATAAATTAGGGAAAAACATCTTGTTTACCTAGCATAGTTTGACATATTACACTGGTCTACAATTTTTAAGAAGTTGTCTGCTTCAGAGATAAAATGTGCTATTTATTATGTATTGTGATGTGCTGAATTCAAATATGAAAATTAAAACAACTTATTGGCTACTGTTTCTAAGATATTTAAGTTTTTACATTTTATGTCTATGTATATTGTGTAGATAGTAGAGTTTTAATCATAAATTGTAAACCTAGGTCTTTTCATGTGTTTATGGTTGCTTTACATGATAATATTTCACCTGTCCTGCTTATGTAACACTTTAAAAATCAGCAAAAGGGTTATATAAATAAAATTTATTATGAAACAAAAGGCAAAAAACTATTATGTACATAGTTTAGTCCTATTCAGTGTCTACTCGGCGCTTCTTGGCTTGTCTCTTGTATTCATTAAATGGAGCATCTCTTGTCACTGTCCAGCAATAGTCTGCAAGCATTGATGGGCTCCATTTGCCATGATAGCGTTTCTCCATTGTTGCAATGTCCTGGTGAAATCGCTCGCCCTGCTCGTCGCTCACTGCTCCGCAGTTCGGTGGAAAAAAAATCTAGATGAGAGTGCAAAAAATGTCTCTTTAGTGACATGTTGCAACCAAGGCTTTTGTATGCCTTGAGGAGGTTTTCCACCAACAACCTGTAGTTGTCTGCCTTGTTGTTTCCGAGAAAATATATTGCCACTAACTGGAAGGCTTTCCATGCTGTCTTTTCCTTGCCACGCAGTGCATGGTCAAATGCATCATTTCGAAGAAGTTTACGAATCTGAGGACCAACAAAGACACCTTCCTTTATCTTAGCTTCACTTAACCTTGGAAATTTTCCATGGAGGTACTTGAAAGCTGCTTGTGTTTTGTCAATGGCCTTGACAAAGTTCTTCATCAGACCCAGCTTGATGTGTAAGGGTGTGTAGCGGGGTGGACACCCGCTCCTGCCCTGAGGGAAAAGCCCTGCAGAGGGCTTGGGCTGGGCAAGGTAAAACCCTGGCTGATTGGGAGAAGTGGCTGCAGCTGGGCCACACCCTAATCAGAGCCCAGATGGCCGGTATAAAGAGGCTGGGAGCCAGGAGCCCAACAGTCTCTCTCTGCCTTCAAAGAGAGAAGGGCTTGGTTGCAGGGAGCTAGACAAGGTACCTGTAGTGGAGCAGGGCTGGGGAAAGGCTGAGGAGCTGGGGAGCTCCAGCCTGGATAGCCCCAGGCTGCGGCCTGGTAATAGGCCAAGGGGTACTGGGGGTTGCAGAGGGCAGCCCAGGGCTAGGCCAAGGCAGCAGGTCCAAACCTTCCTTGCCAGTGATGAGTGGCCTATACTGCAATCTGCCCCAGGGAGCGGGGGCTAGTTGGCGACTGGCAGTGGCCTAGTGCTGAGGCAAGGTGGGGATAGTGGGTGGGAGTTCCCCTGGGAGGAGAGACCTAGCGTGTGTGGGTATTGCCAGGGGTCAGCACCCAGAGCAAGGAGCACCGGGGTCCTGGGAGGGACACGGGGGCCAGTGCACAGGACAAGGCGGATCACTGGCCTGCAGAGGGCGCTCCAGAGGCTGGTGAGCTAATTCCCTGGACGACCAGCAGGAGGCACCGCAGGGGTCAGTCCGGACGTCTTACAAGGTGGTAACAAAATCTTCCTTGATTCAACAAGTGGTAGATGCTGAACACTTTTCCTCCCAGGCTCCAATGACTGTTGGAGTGGCCAATCTTCCTTGATGTAGTGGGAATCTCTTGCACAACTATCCCATTCGCAGAGAAAACAGCAGTACTTTGTGTATCCAGTCTGCAGACCAAGCAAGAGAGCAAAAACCTTCAAATCGCCACAAAGCTGCCACTGATGTTGGTCATAGTTTATGCACCTCAAAAGTTGTTTCATGTTGTGATAGGTTTCCTTCATATGGACTGTATGACCAACTGGAATTGATGGCAAAACATTGCCATTATGCAGTAAAACAGCTTGAAGACCCGTCTTCGATGAATCAATGAACAGTCTCCACTCATCTCGATTGTGAACGATGTTGAGAGCTGCCATCACACCATCGATGTTGTTGCAGGCTACAAGATCACCTTCCATGAAGAATGGGACAAGATCCTTTTGACGGTCACGGAACATGGAAACCCTAACATCACCTGCCAGGAGATCCACTGCTGTAGTCTGGAGCCCAACAGCTCTGCCTTACTCTTGGGTAGTTCCAAATCCCCGACAAGGTCATTCAGTTCACCTTGTGTTATGAGGTGTGGTTCAGAGGAGGAAGATGGGTGAAAATGTGGGTCCTGTGACATTGATGGTTCAGGACCAGAAGTTTCATCCTCTTCCTCATCTGACTCAAGTGAGAATGATTCTGGTGCATCAGGAACCGGCAGTCCTTCTCCGTGGGATACTAGGCGTATAGCTGATAGAATGTTTGGATAATGCACAGTCCACTTTTTCTTCTTTGACACACCTTTGCCAACTGGAGGCACCATGCAGAAGTAACAATTGCTGGTATGATCTGTTGGCTCTCTCCAAATCATTGGCACTGCAAAAGGCATAGATTTCCTTTTCCTGTTCAACCACTGGGGAAGATTTGTTGCACAAGTGTTGCAGCATATGTGTGGGGCCCACCTCTTGTCCTGATCTCCAATTTTCCAGCCAAAATAAAGGTGATAGGCTTTCTTAACCATAGTGGTTATACTGTGCTTTTGTGACGCAAAAGTCACTTCACCACAAACATAGCAGAAGTTATCTGCACTGTTCACACAAGTACGAGGCATCTCTGCTCACTTTGGCTAAACAGAAATGTGTCCCTTTGCAAAATCAAACACTACAGCTTCAGATTGCATCATTCATTGTTTTGCCTAAAAAGCAAGTGCTGTCCAAACCCAGTTATAGATTTATTCATAGATCCAGTCAAAGATGTATTTTAGTCATTTCTGGTTTAAATTGAGATCCCTTCCCTTTATAACTCACTTATCCTCCGCCATTCCCAAGTCAAGGATCGTATATACTGACCCAATAGCATATCTTGAAAACTAGAGCCAATCAACAATTTTAAGCATCATTTTCGTTCTCAGTGACCCAGAATTAGTAAAGTTTGACTACATTTATTTCAGAAGCATTTTGGCTGTAGAGCAGTGTTATAGAAATGGACACCCGTTTTCCCCTTTTAGATAAGGAAGAGACAAAAGTGGATTGTGTATTATACCAAGTTATTAAAGGTGGAAGATATTTTAATGTGCAATTTACAAACCAATGCTACTCTTTTTATCCCCTGATCAGCCTCTCCCCTGCTACCAGTGGCAAGGCCATAGGTAAAAGTTAATGAAAACTGCAACCATAATTTTCTGATATTAAAAACATTTTTTTCACTTTTGCACCAGTATTCAATAATGGGATATACATCAGCAGCGTTGGCTAGTGCTTTGCTTGTAACTCTCATTTTGCTACAGAAAATTAATCAGGTAACTGCATAATATCTCTTGGCCAGATGATCTCCTGCCTACTTTGCACATAAAGGTGATCTGACACACATTGATCTCCCCTATCCTACATGAAAGTGTATAGGTTGGTCACTATTCACTGAAGCACCATTTTCTCCTTCTTTGGGCCCCTGCAGAAGGGTCTATCCAGGGTTTATAGAGGCAGAAGGTGTGCGCACTGAACCAGGTCAGGGCAAACATCAGCACAGCCTGCCCCTCTCCTTTCCAGCCCCATGGACAATCGCCAGAAAAGGCAATGCAGCCTGTGACATATTGTCTTTTTTACCGAAGCACTTCCCTTCGTGCAGATCCTGGGGGCAGAACTCAGCTCCAGTGTCTGTAGGTTGGGGGAGGGTATGTGTGTGTGTGTGAGAGGGGCTCCCTGGTAGTACTGCTTCAATACAACAGTAATACCCAGGAGTGATAAGAGCCCCTGTGCCTAGAGCCAATGTGGAAGGACATGTCCCCCCATGTATTCCCAGGGTCTCTACAGATCCCTGAGGAGGTACTAGATCTGGAGATAGCACTGAGTTATATTCTGCTGAGGGGGCAAGCTCCCCTAGGATGAGTGATAAAGGAGAAACTCTCTGAGGGGATCCTTGTGGATATTTCCTCCTTCACAGCCTCTCCCCAATGGGGTTCTGCGAGGGATTATGTGCAGCCTTGCTAATTTAATTTTAATAGCATCCAAATGTGAAAGTGACCAATAAAAAGCAAGCCCTTTAGCCAAAGGAGTTGCTGCCTCATTTTAGATGTAATGCAATTGGAATAGGGGATGGGGATAGCAAAACGAGATGGAGGTTGGCGTGACATGAGTATGACAACAGCTATTCAATGAGGCTAGGGCACAGTGAGAAGGAGCAAAGCATTATTTTTTTCTAAGAGGAGATAAATGGATCGGATAAATAAACAAGGCTAATTGGCATTTGTAGCAGGCATTGCAGAAGTGGCAAGATTTCAAGAGAGATTTTAAAGCCAGCTAGCTTTAAGTAAAGAACTGATACCCCAGAGTGCATTGGACACAAATACAGAGAACAGAAATGCTTTAAATTTGAGCTGCTGCTTTGGCCATGGATTTTCATCACTGCTCCATTTGTAGCCCTCACTGGACTGCCATTCTACATTTTCTTTAGATTATGCTGTGCTGGGAGACCCTTCTCTTGGGATCATTAGGCAGCTCTCAATTTAGTTTTCCAATAAAAATCTGAATGTTACAATCTAGTGGCACAGCTGCGGTTATTGAAATAGATTTGCCTGTGTTGGTTGAGTAGTCTAAGAGAGGGGAGAAGGAAGGAGAGTGGAGAAAAGGCCAGTGACAGAAATAGGGAGAAGGACACAGGAAGGACTAGGAGGTTTACATCAGGAGAAGCAGCCAGGAGTGGGACTATCAGCAGATATGCTTTTATTTTTATTTCACTGTATTTCATACTTTGTATTGAGGTAGAAAATCCTGTTTACTCCAGAGAGAGGGACAGAGATGCAGACTGAAATTCCACCTGCTCTTTCATCCATTGTCTCTCTGCCCTCTCACTTCCTTCCCACCTGCCACAAAAAATGAATATTACATAACCATTATAAATGTATGTATTAGAGGTGGATACAGTACATGACTCCGGTATCTTATAAAAGATGTAGTGAACTGAAAAATCTTTGCTCACTTTGCTCAGTGTTTAGAGAATGTAGACAGTGCCTGAACCGTGCAAAAGATTACAGATTTCCATGCTTACTGAGCCCGTAGAACAGACAATTTTTCTCACCTGTAAATGCCTACCTCACTGAGTAGCTGTGTAAATGGTATTTCTCTCATAGACAAGTTCAGCTGCTAAGTTGATGGTTCTTTGCTTATGTCACACACGAATAGGCAAGTGCAGCCAATGGAATTGCAAAATGGTTTAAGTGTCAAACCAGATGGGCTCTAATATCCTCTTAGCATCCCAGCCTCTTGAAGAACACTTGCCAAAATCCCTTACCTTAATTCTCTTCAGTTAGTTAGAAATAAGGTTAATATGTGGAAAAGGGCTACATTTTTCATGGAAACTATTTTTTTTAAAGAAGAAAAGCTTATATTATTATACATGAAGTGTGGATGTATTTCTTTTTGATTTCAGGATTACACTAGATGTGTTCTTCTATCTAACACGTGTGCCAGAGCTTTTGGTCCAGACTAAGTCAAGTTTTACATAGTAAAATAAGTTTTGCTTTGCTTGCCTACTATTGAGGTTGAAGGATGCTATCCGTCTTCCTCATAAACGATGTATTTTCAGTCTCTGTACTGAAGAGAAGGTTGAAGTCTTTAAGAGCATATAATTGTTTTTATGGTTTTGGAAGAGCAGCTGCTTCTTCTTCCCCTTGTCCCATAATGTGTGGTTGATCATCATGAAAGCATCCACCATCTTCGTCTGTCTGAGGGAGCAATAAGATCCACCTGCAATCTTCTTTGATGCAATCCACCCATCGCTTCCTTGGTTCTCCTTGGGGTATCTTTTGTAGCATCCTCTCCTACCATGTGAACTTCTCCAGGTCCTCTTCATTCATTCTCTGTATGTCTCTGAACAAGCAAAGTTGGGCTTCCTGTATTTTGTCAGCCATATCATAGAATTTGACTTCCATCCTAATGCTTTCATTTTGAAATCTGTCCCCTCATATAACTCTTTTTATTGTGTGAAGACTTTTTGAACACCTATAGGCATTGGACCTGCCATCTATTTACTGCCCATGCTTCTGCCCTGTACAGCATTGCAAAGTAGTTGGGCTTTCAGTCTCAGTGGCATATGCTTGTCATAAACACCCCATAAGATGTTATTCCACACTCTACCACAAATCCCTAGTCTGGACTGTATCTCATGTTCAAATTAACTATCTTCCATAACCCAGCCACCAATTCAGTCTAGTTCAACTGTGCTCCATTAATCTCTATATGCAGTTTCCCTGAGGCACCTCTACTGACCCCATTAACCCCAATCTTAGTCATATTCATTTTCATCCCAGGCCCACTCGGCTGGTCAAACCCCAGTTTACTATTTCCTCTAGGTCTTCTTTTGAGGCTGCCCTTATTGCTATGTTGTCTGCATGCTGCAGCTTCTCACCTTTTCCCATTGGGATCTTCCTGCTGGCCAGGTCCATTAATATAATAAACAGTGACAGGCTGAAGGCTGACCTCAATACAGTTCAACTTCCAGTTCAAAGGGCTTGTCATTCCAAAACATCTTCAGATCATGGTCTTAGGTCATTTATATAGTGCATTCTCCATAGTTATTAAATCACCAAACATCCCATATTTCCTCAGCTCTGGTGTGAGCATCCTTCTGTCTACTTTATCATATGCCTTTTCCAGGTCTATACAAGCCCAGAAGACATCTTGCTGATTCTGTAACCACTTCTCTATTAATTGTGGAATACAAACATGGCATCTGTACTGCTTTTGTTTGAAGAGGGGTTCCACCATTCTCCTAATCCCAACATCCAAGATGCATTCTGGTATGTTCACCCCATGCAGCAGTAACTTTATCCCACTACAGTTTCTACATTAATGGATGTTTCCCTTCTTATGTACTGGGACTAAGATAGATTTGTACCTGTCTTCAGGAATTCTCTTGCCTCGCCATATGGCTTTAACAACAATCCATGTTACGTCTGACTCACCCAAAACTTTCACCAGAGCCACAGTCACTTCATCAGGTGCAGCTGCCTAGCCATTCTTCATAATCTGGACTGCATTTCTCATTTCCTTCTCCATTATGTCAGACTAAGGCACCACATTAGGATCACGTGTTGTCAACTCAGCCAAAAAGGGAATGCCTCGTGTAAGTATTGTTTCCAACTTTCTTTCACATGTTCAGACTAGCAGTCTTCCCTAATCATTATTTACAAATGATGTTGCAATCTTTTTGCGTCCTCCTACCCTTTCCATCTCAGTTTTTAAATGATATAGATCTTTTTGCCAGCCAGCTGTGGGTAGATTACAAGCTTGCTTAGGGCACTTTGGCATTCTTCACTGCCCATTTGGCAGCTTGTTTTGCATCTTTGTATTCACTTTCATATGGATCTGATGGTTCATTTATCTATTTATTTATTTATGCACCATTTATGCAACAGGTAGATTGCTACCTGTTTTGGAAGAGCAACCTAGAAACAAAATATTAATATTTTTAGTAGGGTAGTGGGAACAATCATTTTAAATAAGGGGCTCTTCTGTATGGCTTATCCCACTAAAAAAATTGTAACTAATGTCTGTCATCTGCCAGCCTAATGTAATCTCCTATTTCTGGAGACTGCTGTAAAAGCACAGGGCCAGACACTGGTATGATAAGACTAAACATAGGTACCATCGTGCTTCAAGCTGGTAAGAAATGGTATTGAGTTTTTCTTTTGCCTTAAATGGGTTTTGGATTAGGATCCTGGTAACATTGTTTGATCAGTACTTTAAACAGAAAACTGAGATACAGTAACACAGGAATTGTTGTGCTGGAGCAGAACAATAGTCTATCTAATCCAAAAGCCTGCCTCAGATCTTGCAATGCTGTTTGCTTGAGAGGAAAGCATAATTCTCCCATAAGTCACCCAATTGTGCAACATTGTACCATGAAAAGAACATTTCTTCCTGACTCCAGCAAACAATCAATTTATGCCCAGCAACATGAAGTGTCTTCATCTTTGTCAATTAAATTCCAGAGAATGTAACTGCATGTGCTCTCTGTTTATATATAAATATCTAAGTGTGCACTAGCTTCTTGGGCATCTGAAAAGATCCTGTTCTTTTTATTCTATTTACTTCTCTACCTTCTAGACCAACGGAAAATAAAAACATGATGTACCCCTCAGGAAACAAAGGTTCCAATTTAAAATGTGAGAATCTCAGAGTCTGGAAAAAAAAATCACAGATAATAATAAGATAGCTACTGGTAATATAAATAATAAAAGGGGGAAAAAACAAAAGCAGAAACAAAAGTTATACAACCTTGTCCTCCCCTGGAAAACAACCTAGCAGCCTCACACTTTTGGTGATAAGAGATCCAAAACCAGATTGATGAAACTTGTATAATATGTATCAGGGGGTAGCCGTGTTAGTCTGTATCTACAAAAACAACAAGGAGTCTGGTGGCACCTTAAAGACTAACAGATTTATTTGGGCATAAGCTTTCGTGGGTAAAAACCTCACAGTGTGAGGTGATATAATTTATAGAAACCCTCCCTTTACTTCTGCAGTGTTAGGAACAGAATGGCCACCTGTTCCTCATTTCACAGAACTGTCAGTTTTTCATGCATAATTTGGCTTGGCCCAGAAAAATATTAATCCAAGGAATAAATGACTTTTTGCACCAGGGCATGGAAATTAGGATAAAATGATATAGAATTTAGAAAAGATGGGTGAGGAAATATCTTTTATTTAACCAACTTCTGCTGGTGAAAGAAACAAGCTTTCAAGCTACAAAGAGCTCTTCTTCCAGTCTGAGAAAGGTACTCCAAGTGTCACAGCTAAATACAAGATGGAAGAGATTGTTAAGCATAAAGAATTAACACATTGCAAGAGACCATTCATGATAAAATGGGCATTTAACACCTCTGCAGTAATAGGACAAAGGAGAGTTTGTGGGTTACAGATTGTTTTAATGAGCAACAAATCCATTGTCTTTATTGATTTTTAGTGTCTAGCAAAGTTATGAATTCAAGTTCCCAGGCTCATCTTTTGAGGGTATCATTCAGATTTCCTTTGAGGATGAGGACTGAGAGGTCAGATACAGAGTGGTAATTTTGTGAAAAGTGTTCACAAACAGGTTTTTGTCTTTTATTATTTTTCTGTGTGAATTTCACCCATATAGTCATTGGGGCATTTGATGCTCTGGATGAAGTACACTACTTATTGTGTTAATAGAATCATAGAATATCAGGGTTGGAAGGGACCTCAGGAGGTCATCTAGTCCAACCCCCTGCTCAAAGCAGGACCAATTCCCAACTAAATCATCCTAGCCAGGGCTTTGTCAAGCCGGACCTTAAAAACCTCCAAGGAAGGAGACTCCACCACCTTCCTAGGTAACGCATTCCAGTGCTTCACCACCCTCCTAGTGAAATAGTGTTTCCTAATATCCAGCCTAGACCACCCCCACTGCAACTTGAGACCATTGCTCCTTGTTCTGTCATCTGCCACCACTGAGAACAGCCAAGCTCCATCCTCTTTGGAACCCCCATTCAAGTAGTTGAAGGCTGCTATCAAATCCCCACTCATTCTTCTCTTCTGGAGACTAAACAATCCCAGTTCCCTCAGCCTCTCCTCATAAGTCATGTGCTCCAGACCCCTAATCATTTTTGTTGCCCTCCGCTGGACTCTTTCCCAATTTTTCCACATCCTTCTTGTAGTGTGGGGCCCAAAACGGGACACAGTACTCCAGATGAGGCCTCACCAATGCCGAATAAAGGGGAACGATCACGTTCCTCGATCTGCTGGCAATGCCCCTACTTATACAGCCCAAAATGCCGTTAGCCTTCTTGGCAACAAGAGCACACTGTTGACTCATATCCAGCTTCTCGTCCACTATAACCCCTAGGTCCTTTTCTGCAGAACTGCTACCTAGCCATTCGGTCCCTAGTCTGTAGCAGTGCATGGGATTCTTCTGTCCTAAGTGCAGGACTCTGCAGTTGTCCTTGTTGAACCTCATCAGGTTTTTTTTTGGCCCAATCCTCTAATTTGTCTAGGTCCCTCTGTATCTGATCCCTACCCTCTAGTGTATCTACCATGCCTCCTCGTTTAGTGTCATCTGCAAACTTGCTGAGAGTGCAGTCCACACCATCCTCCAGATCATTAATAAAGATATTAAACAAAACCGGCCCCAGGACTGACCCTTGGGGCACTCCACTTGAAACCGGCTGCCAACTAGACATGGAGCCATTGATCACTACCCGTTGAGCCCGACGATCTAGCCAGCTTTCTATCCACCTTACAGTCCATTCATCCAGCCCATACTTCTTTAACTTGGCGGCAAGAATACTGTGGGAGACCGTATCAAAAGCTTTGCTAATGTCAAGGAATAACACATCCACTGCTTTCCCCTCATCCACGGAGTCAGTTATCTCATCATAGAAGGCAATTAGGTTAGTCAGGCATGACTTCCCCTTGGTGAATCCATGCTGACTGTTCCTGATCACTTTCCTCTCCTCTAAGTGTTTCATAATTGATTCCTTGAGGACCTGCTCCATGATTTTTCCAGGGACTGAGGCTGACTAGCCTGTAGTTCCCCAGGTCCTCCTTCTTCCCTTTTTTGAAGATGGGCACTATATTAGCCTTTTTCCAGTCATCTGGGACCTCCCCCGATCACCATGAGTTTTCAAAAATTATGGCTAATGGCTCTGCAATCTCATCTGCCAACTCCTTTAGCACCCTCGGATGCAGCGCATCTGGCCCCATGGACTTGTGCACGTCCAGTTTTTCTAAATAGTCCCGAACCACTTTTTTCTCCACAGAGGGCTGGACACCTTCTCCCCATATTGTGCTGCCCAGTGCAGCAGTCTGGGAGCTGACCTTGTTTGTGAAGACAAAGGCAAAAAAATCATTGAGTACATTAGCTTTTTCCCCATCCTCGGTCACTGGGTTGCCTCCTTCATTCAGTAAGGGGCCCACACTTTCCTTGACTTTCTTCTTGTTGGTAACATACCTGAAGAAACCCTTCTTGTTACTCTTAATATCTCTTGCTAGCTGCAACTCCAAGTATGATTTGGCCTTCCTGATTTCACTCCTGCATGCCTGAGCAATATTTTTATACTCCTCCCTGGTCATTTGTCCAATCTTCCACTTCTTGTAAGCTTCTTTTTTGCGTTTAAGATCAGCAAGGATTTCACTCTTTAGCCAAACTGGTCACCTGCCATATTTACTATTCTTTCTATACATCGGGATGGTTTGTTCCTGGAACCGCAATAAAGATTCTTTAAAATACAGCCAGCTCTCCTGGACCCCTTTGCCCTCCGTGTTTGACCCCCTCAGGGAACAGATGGGCAGGATCCCCTGGGAGAATAAGTCTGCTTTTCTGAAGTCCAGGGTCCGTATTCAACTGCTCTCCTTTCTTCCTTGTGTCAGGATCCTGAACTCGACCATCTCATGGTCACTGCTTCCCAGGTTCCCATCCACTTTTGCTTCCCCTACTAATTCTTCCCTGTTTGTGAGCAGCAGGTCAAGAAAAACTCTGCCCCTAGTTGGTTCCTCCAGCACTTGCACCAGGAAATTGTCCCCTACACTTTCCAAAAACTTCCTGGATTGTCTGTGCACCGCTGTATTGCTCTCCCAGCAGATATCAGGGTGATTAAAGTCTCCCATGAGAACCAGGGCCTGCGATCTAGCAACTTCTGCTAGTTGCCAGAAGAAAGCCTCATCCACCTCATCCCCCTGGTCTGGTGGTCTATAGCAGACTCCGACCACGACATCACCCTTGTTGCTCACACTTCTCAACTTTATCCGGAGACACTCAGGTTTTTCCGCAGTTTCATACCAGAGCTCTGAGCAGCCATACTCCTCTCTTATATACAACGCAACTCCCCCACCTTTTCTGCCCTGCCTTTCCTTCCTGAACAGTTTATATCCATCCATGACAGTACTCCAGTCATGTGAGTTATCCCACCAAGTCTCTGTTATTCCAATCGCATCATAGTTCCCTGACTGTGCCAGGACTTCCAGTTCTCCCTGCTTGTTTTCCAGGCTTCTTGCATTTGTGTATAGGCACTTAAGTTAACTCATCGATCATCCCTCTTTCTCAGTATGAGATAGGAGTCCTCCCCTCTTGCGCTCTCCTGCTTGTGCTTCCTCCCAGGATCCCATTTCCCCACTTACCTCAGTGCTTTGGTCTCCTTCCCCCGGTGAACCTAGTTTAAAGCCCTCCTCACTAGGTTAGCTAGCCTGCTGGTGAAGATGCTCTTCCCTCTCTTCGTTAGGTGGAGCCCGTTTCTGCCTAGCACTCCTCCTTCTTGGAACACCATCCCATGGTTGAAGAATCCAAAGACTTCTCTCCGACACCACCTGCGTAGCCATTTGTTGACTTCCACGATTCGATGGTCTCTACCCAGGCCTTTTCCTTGCACAGGGAGGTTGGATGAGAACACCACTTGCGCCTCAAACTCCTTTATCCTTCTTCCCAGAGCCACGTAGTCTGCAGTGATCCACTCAAGGTCATTCTTGGCAGTATCATTGGTGCTCACGTGGAGAAGCAGGAAGGGGTAGCGATCCGAGGGCTTGATGAGTCTCGGCAGTCTCTCCGTCACATCGTGTATCCTAGCTCCTGGCAAGCAGCAGACTTCTTGGTTTTCCCGGTCGGGGCAGCAGATAGATGACTCACTCCCCCTGAGGAGGGAGTCCCCGACCACCACCACCCTCCTCCTCCTCTTGGGAGTGATGGTCGTGGAACCCCCATCCCTAGGACAGTGCATCTTTTGCCTTCCAATCGGTGGAGTCTCCTTCTGCTCCCTTCCCTCAGATGGTTCATCTAGTCCATTCTCCACATTAGTACCTGTAGAGAGAACATGGAAACGATTGCTCACCTGTATCTCCATTGCTGGTACATGAACGCTCCTCTTTCTTCTTGTGGGGGTCACATGCTGCCAAACTTCTTCACCATCCTTCTGTCCTTGCTGTGCCTGCTCTGAATCTTCAGAATGTTGGGGCGTAGAAGCATCTCCTGACATCTGTCCAGGAAATCTTCATTTTCCCTTATGCAACGCAGAGTCGATACTCGTTTCTCCAGACCTCGAACCTTCTCTTCCAATATGGAGACCAGCTTGCACTTTGTACAGACAAAGTCGCTTCTGTTCTGTGGGAGAAGACAAACATGGCACAACCTGTGCAGGTTACAACAGCTGATCGCTCACCTTCCATATCATCTTCCTCTTAAGAGCTGCCTCAGCTGTTGCAGGAACTACTCAGAGAAACCTGCAGATGAAAGCCTCAGTGAGCTCTCCCCAGGCAAACTCCCAGGCAAACTCCCTCTGTTAGCCTCTGCTGTTCACCACTTGTGTTAGGCATATGTAAGTCCCATGGATCTTGAAAAGTATGTTGTGTGGGGTGTTGATCATCATAACAGTGAAGATATGTCTGCAGGTTTTGCACCTGTTGTTCTGGCAGGGTCTGGTGCCAATTGAGTTGGTGTATCCAGGTCGGTGGGGAGCTTGCTTCTGATGATGAGTTTGGAAAGGCTGGAGGGTTATTTAAAGGCCAGAAGAAAGGGCTCAGTAAGATTTCTTTCAGGATGTGCTCCCCATCGACTATGGGTTGTAACTGTGTAATGATACCCAATCTGGGTTCCAGTGTGGACAACTGGGGTGTATGGTCAGAGAGTTTTTTTGTATTGAAGCAGGTTCTTTTGGGATATTTGTGAACAAAACAAACCCACTGACCACACACCCCAATTATCATCCCACATAAGAACCCATACAGGTTATCATCAAACAATTACAACTCACAATTGATGGGGACCACATCCCAAAATAAATCTTCCCTGAACCAACCTCTTCTGACCTTCAAAAACTGCCCTACTTTCCCAAATGCACCATCAGAAGAAAGCTCCCCACAGACCAGGACACGCCATCTCAAAGTGGCACCAGACCCTGCCACCTCAAAACCTTCAGACATATCTCTATTGCTATAATGATCAACACTCCCCACGACACACCTTTCAAGATCCATAGACCTTCCATATGCCTATCATAACATATGTTGTACCTCATCCAGTGCACTAACCGTCCCAATGACAACTATGAGGGTGAAACCAGACAGTCACTTGGCTCTCGAATGAACTCACAGGAAAATCATAAGGAAAAACACCATATCATCACTGGGTGAACACTTTTCACAAAGTGATCACTCTATATCTGTCTTCTCAGTCCTCATCCAGAAAGAAAACCGATATAACACCTTCAAAAGATAAGCCCGATAACTTGAATTCATAACTTTGCTAGATACTAAAAATTATGAACTTAATAAAGACAATGGATTTATTACTTGTAAAAACAATCTGTAATCCACTAATCCTCCTTTCTCCTATTTAACTGACTGCAGAAGTGTTAAATGTCCACCTCACTTTGAATGATCTCTTGCAACACATTAACTCCTTATGCTTAATCTGTTCCACCTTGTATTTAGCTGTGATTCTCAGCAGAAATTGCTCCAATAAAAGATATGACTTCACCCACCTTATCTCTCTAATATCCTCGGACCAACACAGCTACAATAACACTTCAAGCAGTAATATATTTTAATAATATATGCAATCATATTATTTTAATTAATTATGATTATTGATTTGATGGATGATTTATGCAATATATAGATTAATCAGATAGATTGTTGCTACAGACTAATACACTAAGTTGGATTGTGGCTAACTCTGCACAGAAGTGTAGGTGGATGGACGATGGTGTGAGAGGAATTTGTTCCCTTTTGTGCCATCCACTATCCCAGTCCTTGCTCGCTCTTTTTGGGAGGACTGAGAGTGAAACAGCATCACAAACATCTCCACAAAGGAAAATGGGATGAGCATGGGCAAGAAATTTACCACTTCAGCAGTCATCATCAAGCCACTGGACGGTTACGGGAGGGAGTGTGCTTACATGCTGCATCCTGTTTAATGTGAACTGCAACACTTTTTACAATTTCAATTTATTAATTTTTTGTTTGCCTTTTTTGTGAATATTTAAAGGTTTTTTCCCCGCAAGTTTTTTAATTTAGAAATATGTGGAAAGTTAAGCCTGGTTTTCCCAGGTTTGGCTATAGGGGTTTCAGGATGTTTATTGTGAGTGCTCACATCTTAATTAAAGTGTGTGTTGATGAGGAGAGAGGAATATTTGTTGACTCTTTAACAATGACATCCTTTCTCTAAACTCTTAATGAGATATCTGAGTTACATAGATGTTAACAACAAAAATTTAAATGATTTTCTAAAAAAAACCCTCTTTCCCCTCTCATGTGCTGCATTTTCAGTCTTTTATGATGTCATCAGGATACTCATTGTCTACTATTGAGTCTTCCAGACTAAAAAACCCCCTGAACTTCCAACATAAAAATACAAGTAGAACTCTTCCCCCATTTCTTGGCAAATACCATACAGGATTTCTTCATCACAGAGAAACCATGATCCCTTTTTTATCCCTATATGGGTAACATTTAAAGTGTGTTTTCAATGCTTTGCTCACTCTCCCAGGCATTGTGCCTGGCTCTGGAGTTGTAGTACCAGACCACCAACCCCTGCTGTGTGCTGAGGCTTAAAAGCCACAACAGAGCAGGAAGTTGATATTTTCCCTTCAACATCCATATATAATTCCCATTAACACTTATGGAAGCTGTGCAAGTCCATCAAGAGGGGGATGAATATCATCATCCCTTGAGCATGGCCTTGAATTACAGCCCAATATGGTTGTAAAAGTCTGTGACATAAAAAAAAAAATCTTGAAAAACCATTTCTGTAATAGAGGCACATTTTCATCCTTAACTATAACAGTTCTATTTCCCAGTTTATGATACTTAACTCTACTGTCATCATCATACAAATACACTTCCTTTATGGTATTTGAGCTAAGTGCTAACAATATTTAAAACCCAATTCTCAGTTCAGAGACCTTATTGTTTCTCCATCCCTGCCCTTAATTTTTTTTTGGGGGGGGAGGGAAGGGGAGATGAAGTATTTATTTACTGTGGCACCTTTAAGTCTTAAAGGTGCCATAGGACCCTCTGTTGCTTTTTACAGATTCAGACTAACACAGCTACCCCTCTGATATTTATTTACTGTTTTCAGTAATCAGATTCACTTCAGTGGATAAACTGTGTAGAGTTCATTTAAGGACCAGACATCTTCAGTGGTTTCTATGTTCTTTCTATGTTTGTTTTTTATAAAGTCATTCTTCTCTCACTCCATTAAAACTAACACTCACCCAAACTCTTTTTGGGAGACAGTAAAATAAATCAGATAACATGTATTTAGTCCTCCCCACAAATGTTTGAAACAGACAGCAGCTTTCTTTTGTTCCTGTACTCAGGGTCAATGCCATTTATAAACACAATTCTTGTGGTGGGCTTGCTCTTTCCCAAAATTATAGATCGCTGTTAGGGCCATATTCTGATGCCCGTTCTCACAATAAGTAGTACCTTACTCCACAGTAAGTCCCAGTAATTTCATTGGACAGTGAGATGCTACTCTGCATGAGAAGGGTATTAGACTCTTGCCTTTAATAAGTCGTCATGGCAAGATATAAACTGAAAGTTACTTTATCTGAACAAAGTTAACATCATAGTACATTTGTGAGAAATAAATGTAATACATCAAAAATGGTTCACTAAAGTCAGCTAGCTGAACAGTGAATTAACTCCAGCAGCTATCTCCTCCTGCAGAGTTTCAGTGAATATGATATATTTGAAGGGACAATGCAGAAGTCATTCAGTGTGGCATACCGAGGGAGATAGTGTTGCCGAATGGTTAGAGCAGTGGACTTCTTCTCAGGAGACCTTGGTTCTATTCCCAATTCTGTCCTTGGTCTGTTGGGTGATCTTGGGCATATCACTTTACTGCTCTGTGCCTCAGTTTCCCTCTTATGTAAAATGGGGATGATACCTCCTTTGAGATCTACTGATGAAAAATGCTATGTGTATGATTATTATATAGTGGGAGATTTTTCCAAAGCACAAAGGGAATTTAGCTGCACAGCTCTGATTGAATTCCAGTGGGAATTGAACAGCTGGCTCCCCTTTGCACCTCTGAAAATCTGCCCCAAATAACAAATATTTAACTCTTCTTTTTTTTGCTTATAATAATTACTTACTACTGTAATTTTGAATCTTGCATTGCCAATCAAAACCAATTTCAAGGAACTAATACATATTTAATGCTATGTGAAAGGGATCCTGAGTAAGGGCTCAAATCATAATCTCACTTACACAAATGTATTAGAGCATACAGGAAAATAAACCGTGTGCCCAGAGATAAGAGTGAAGCTTGCATGCAGGCTGCGTACCCAGAGGGAATGTTGCAGCTGTACACCCAGCACTGGGAAGGTTGTGCACTGGGAAGATGACAGAGATGGGCACAAAATGCAAACGGGGCTGAAGATCCATGCCGAAGGGGTGTAGTCATGCAAATAACCCCCTATACAGAGCATGTTTCACCAGCAGGTTGTAAATGATGTTGTGTTTTCCAGACCTAATGGGTGCTGGCTGAACAGCTGGTTACCATGAACACTGTGTTGCGGCTGGAACACAGTGCTCAGAAAGAGGTGTGTGAGTCAGCTGACACCAGACATACCTTTGTTACCTATACAGCCAAATGCCATGAAAACACAAAGCTCCCTTGGCTGACTTGCATGTCATGCTCTTCCTCCTGCTATGGGCTATCTAACATCAGTACACTGGACAATAGTAAGGGTAGTATAGGGCTTGTCAGGTCATGATACTGAATAGGTTTACTTTGTCAGGGACCTGGGGAAACTGCCCTCTTCTTGCTACAACTGACCCACAGTGCAGGCAAGGACATTTCCACCATCAGGAATAGCTTTCGTGATGTTGGCACGGAGGTAAACAGCTATTGCAATGTTAGGTCATGTTAAGTTTAAATTGATCCCTAATGAACAACTTTTACTACTTTTGGATGGAAAAAAATACTACCCCAGGCAGCTAGACACAGTGTCCTGAAAACTGATGGTTATCTTTACTATGGAAAGAAACTGCCCCAAAACAACACTGTGTGGTGTAAGTTTCCTCTCATCAGACTCCAGCACAACTACCAATAGCTTAATAGAACAAACACCACCAAGAAATGTGTGGAGAGACAACAAAGAAGAACAGTGAGAAGGGAAAGGCGAGTTTTTTACAATTCTGTGCTTAACTCACTCTGTCTCTCTTTTTTTAACATATTCACCCTTCCACCATCTTCCTTCCCCTCCTCTCAACCCATCTGAGCTAAAGTACTTCCCTGTGGCTTTTCTGGAAATGGATATGCAGTACATATGTACAACAATACGTATCTGGGGCACAGATGTTTGATGCTGTTTTTGCTAGCTAGCTAACAGCATTACAGCCGCCAGATTTTTTGGGAGAGGTGGTGGGAAAGGGGTGGAGGGTGAGCAAGCCTGAGGGAATCACTCACAATTATTGCACAGCAGGAAAGAATAGTCCACTGAAAGAAATCCTGGTGGCAGCAACAGAGACAGTGGAAGCTTGTTCTGTAACTTGGCTTTGATTGGTAAACCAGAAAACCCTGTATATCTTGTGAGAGGAGAGCAGGACCCACGGAAGTGTTTGTAGCCAGCTTTTTCTTTTGTAATTTAACAGTTTAACTCTTTGATTATTTCTGACATTTTTGAGGATGAACTTTGTCACAGGCTATTAGCCTGTGGTACTGGGCTGAGCAGATGAGCCTTCCCAGGGAAATGGAGGACACACACAAAAATCACTGTACAATTGAAATGTGATGGGTGTTAGTTTGGTATTAAAGGGTTCTGAAGATAGCTTGCTGATTTTGACACAATGAAAGCAACCTGGTGGTTTTGGTGGTGGTTGAGGTAAATAACATACCATATGTGAACAACTTTACTGGGCTCACATTGTTTATTAACTCCTCTTTAGTAAATGATAGTGGCCACAATTTAGAAAATCAGCATTTTCCAATAAACACTACACATTTACTACAATTATTTCCTATTCCAAGAATGACAACTTTGACATGTAAGCAGTTTATGACATGGTTTGGAAGTGAGAATTTATCTGGGCTACACATATCTGCAAAAACTTTTATGGGGAAAATAAGAAAACGACACTGTTTTATTTACCCTTTGTTATGCATTCATGCACATATAATATAATGAAACTCAAGTTCAACATGTCAAGGTAAGTTTTAAGTTTTACCTAACTCATATACAGTGTCTAAGGAGGCGCCTATTCCAATAAATAATAAATAATAATAATAAACGACTTTTGCATTACCATAGTATCTAGGAGACCAGTCATGAACCAGAACCTGTTGTGCTAGGTGCTGTACAAACATAGAACAAAATGACAGTATGTCCCTCATAGACCTTATAATCTAAATATAAGACAAAAGGCAACAGATGGATTCAGACAGACAGGAAGCACAAGGAAACAATGAGACAATGCTGGTTAGCATAAGCTCCTCAGCCTTTTCTTTTATCCCTTATAATCCACAGTGAGGTCTGACAGTCTCTTCTGTGCCATTTGAAGTCATGGCCCTTTGGCCTGAGCAGTTATGCAATAATTGGGGCATTGCAGGGTTAAGATGAGATAGGTCTATTCTTTGGTGTAATAGTGTTTATTTACTAAAAATGTCCACAAGTCCTGTTTCCCTGAACACAATAGAAATACACAAACAGCAGTCTGGATTCTTGCTTAGAAATTGTGAAGTGTGCTACTCCAGTGAGCACTGTACCCAAGCCACAGTTCTGCAGAAAAGGACCTGGGGATTACAGTGGACGAGAAGCTGGATATGAGTCAACAGTGTGCACTTGCTGCCAAGAAGGCTAACAGCATATTGGGCTGCATTAGTAGGAGCATTGCCAGCAGATTGAGGGAAGTGATTATTCCCCTCTATTCGGCACTGGTGAGGCCACATTTGAAGTATTGTGTCCAGTTTTGGGGCCCCACTACAGAAAGGATGTGGACAAATTGGAAAGAGTCCAGCGGAGAGCAACAAAAATTATCATGGGGCACATGACTTATGAGGAAAGTCTGAGGGAACTGGGCTAGTTAGTCTGCAGAAGAGAAGAGTGAGGGGGGGATTTGATAACAGGCATCAACTACCTGAAGGAGGGTTCCAAAGAGGATGGAACTAGGCTGGTCTCAGTGGTGGCAAATGACAGAACAAGGAGCAATGGTCTCAAGTTGTGGTCGGGGAGGTCTAGATTGGATATTAGGAAAAACTATTTCACTAGGAGGGTGGTGAAGCACTGGAATGGGTTACCTAGGGACAGGGCCGGCTCCAGGCACCAGCTTGCCAAGCAGGTGCTTGGGGCGGCCACTCCCGAGAGGGGCAGCACGTCCAGCTATTCGGTGGCAATTCGGCGGACGGTCCCTCACTCCTGCTCGGAGCGAAGGACCTCCCGCCAAATATGGTTTTTTGGTTTTTTTTTTGCGCCACGTGGGGCAGCAAAAACCCTGGAGCCGGCCCTGCCTAGGGAGGTGGTGGAATCTCCATCCTGAGATGTTTTTAAGGGCCTGCGTGACAAAGTCCTGTCTGAAATGATTTAGTTGGTGTTGGTCCTGCTTTCAGGTCTCTTGCAACCCTAATCATCTACGATTCTATGATAATTCTGCAGTTTTGGTTGCCAGAGTGCAGGTTGAAAAATGAGGCACTGCAAGAGCTGAACAGCCCAGAAGTATTTTGTCTTGGATTGGTGGGAACATGGCTACAGCACCACAGAGTCCAAAAGGCTGGTGCTCAGGTACCAGGCTATAAGACTATATATTGTTTAAATGAGTAGCAAGGGCTACTGGTAACATTACCCCTCTTTGCACTTTTGGAGACACTATTACTTTTGCCTGCCTCTGCAGGTGAAAATGCCTCCAGACATCACTTCTGCTGAAGGGAACCTCCTCCCAACTCCGCAATCCCATCACAGAATTGCATCAAAGATTCTTAATCTAGCCTGTTGAAAACAGAATTTGGAGAACTCATCCAAAGTGAATGTCTAATTTTTTGTTATAAGCTCAATGTTAACCTGTATGTACCTAGTAGCTTCACATCATCATTGCAATAATTTTTAAACCATGTACAAAATGGAAATTCCTGCAGCTATATTGTAGGCTGTGCTGCATAATCAGTATCATGCTATACTATTAGCTGGCTGCTCTAGTCTGTTGACTGTGTGTCCTCTCAAAAAAGGATGCCCATTCCTGAAGTGTCCAACAACTAGTTTTTAAAACAGCAAATTTCAAAGTAAGAAGGATAGTTATGGAAAACTCTGAGCCCTTTAGATAGTCATGGGCACTTTCCAAATATCTATGACTTATTACCAAACTATGTCCACCTTTTACCAGAAATAAAAGGATACCTTTCTGGTACTTAAAAGAAATTACTCAAAAAATGACTCCCTAGAGCTTGACCAAGTATCACTTCCTCAGCATTCAGCTACCTCACCTACAAAATAATGAAGGAGAAACAAGTCCCCAGTACAAGGAGAAGAGATTTAAAAAGAAATCAGGGAGGATATACAAATGATTTTTTAAAATTCTCCCTCACATGTGGGTTCTCCAGAAAATGCTACACCTTTACCTCAATATAACGTGACCCGATATAACACAAATTCTGATATAACGTGGTAAAGCAGTGCTCCGGGGGGCAGAAGGGGGAGAGGGGGCAGGGCTGCAGACTTAGGCGGATCAAAGCAAGTTCAATATATACATTTTGTCCGATGTTTGGTTGGTGAAGTAGAGCAACAGTTGCCCACTATTCCATTATTGACTTTTCTCATTCAAAGGGGCCTAAAGTTCAATGTATGCTTTATACATTCAGAGAGAAGCTTGAACATAAAACTACAGGGTTTCATTTTTTATCACTAAATAACAGGCTGCCATCTAACACTATGATTGGCTGGCATAGATTCCATTTCATATCATCATTGACAGAGATATTTAAACACTCTCAGATAAATGCATATTCAGGTAATAGATTTTCTTAATATAAATCTTATCATTAGGCCATAAAGTGAATATGAACTCTGCAGAAATGGCTAGAAAATCTATGTTGGGTTGGAAATATGTGGATCTTGGTTATATTTTTATCAGAAATGGAGTGAAGAAACCATAAGTCTTCCTTTTTGGTGGTATGAAATTAACGTAATTAGGGATGCAAAATAACTTTATTGCCCTTTCACACCATTTTACACGTAACTAAGGTTTGTAATGTTGTAATGTAATGTTGTTATAGCTTGTGCATTCTATCGTTCAAAGGTTATAAGATACAAACACTCCCCATGGCTATGTGCTTGTAATTAAATACAGTGCTTAAAAAAGGAACTAATTAAAAAAATGTTTTGATGATGGCAGCATAATACTTAATAACCTTTGTAGTGAAGCAGCTGTACAGCAAATATACAATTTGCTCATGTTTTCTGTAAGTGTGTGCATATATGTCTGTGTTTGCAAGCAGAAAGAAACGAGGATGACACAGTAAATGGCAAAATGGCTGTTAGGTGTACACTTGGAAGGCTTTGACTCTATAGCTATACTGGTATACTATACTGGCAAAGTGCTCCTAATGTAGATGCAGCTTACACCGGGAAAACTGTACTTTTGTCAGCATAGCTTATTGCAGCCCTATGCTCTCTTACCCTCACCACCACAGACAGACAGACAGAAGGTATATCGGCAAAAGTTCAGTTTTCCCAGTATAACTGCATCTACACAAGGAGCTTTTGCTGGCGTAACTATGTTGGTCACAAGTGGCACCTCATCACACCCCTGACTGATATAGCTATGTCAGCAAAAGTTTTTAGTGTAGACCTGGCCTCAGAGACTCAAAGACAGGAAGGAGGAGGTACATGTTTTGATGCAGACTGACTTATCTATGAAGGAAAGGTGGGTTCACTGAAGAGGATCATTTGGGCTACACAGGGCCCTCTATGCTGTAGATATTTGTAATTCTACAACAGTGAGCTTTCAAAATGGAACAACAGATCATGCCTACCAGAGTATCTCCTGAAAATAAATGAAATAAGTATTATGCAATAATAAATATTTTTAAATGGCATTTCCATTTCCCAGAAGGTCTTTGAAAATTCCTTGTTCTTCCTGCTCTCCTCAATTCCCGTCATTGTCACCATGGGATTAATTTCATACAACATTACCAGTTTTTTTTCTGATTGCTAACCTGGGCAATGGGTTTGATTTACACTTTTTTCTATCATCTGATTTTTAAAGTAATTCTCCACAGTGAATACTTTGCGTGAGAGAGCATTTGAACTTGATATGGGTTAGCCTCTTGCAGCAGAGCATATGAAATAAAATAAGATTGTGGACTTTACAAATAAAATCTTCAAACATATTACAGGAATTGTCATATAAGGACAGACCAATTGTCTTCCTACTCCATTATACTATCTCCAGCCATGGCCTTTACCAGAGGAACATGAAACCCCTCTATAACATGCCTATTTCAATGGCCAACGCCATGGTTTGAGGAGGTTGTGGTGTGGGGGAAAATTGCTTCCTGAATGCAGTTAGTGATCATTTTATATCCAGAACCATGAGCTTCAACAGCCTTTGTAATGTCTAGCCCAGGCAGTACAACTGCAGGTGCTGTTCTTATTCATATGTGTCTAATCCTTTTGTTTAATCTTGCCAAGCTATTTGCCTCAATCATACCTCAACACCGTGATTTCCTCAGTAATTATACACTGCAGATCCAAGTGAAAAACAAAATGAGTATCTCAACAAACCTTCTCAAACAGTGTTATACATTCTAGGAAAAACAACAGTTTGCTAACCCAAAGGGTTCAAAGGTGACTGTGGTTGTGTGTCAGTATGTTTTGTAGTTGTGTGGCTATGTGCAATACTCTCATTCTACAAGAATGTGTTTTCGGATGGTAAATGTTGCTTGTATCTTGGATGACTGGGATCCATTTTTCATTATGCTAATTTTTATGGCATAATGGTTTCCTGATTGACACTAATTGATTGTCCCCCCTGAGGGTTAATTGACATATGTTTGTCTTTATAAAGCAGCACTGATAATCAGCTCTTTACCCAATTTAAAAAATGTTTGTAGCTGAAATGTCGGGGGGGGGAGGTATACTGATAGCATGGCTTGTAAGTAAAAATACTTCTGATTACTCCAGAATGGCTGTTGTGTTTCATATTCCTTTAATATTTTTCAGACTTTTTCTCTAAAGAGATTGCACTGGGCTCACTTGCTGCTCTTTCATGTATTTCAATTAGACATTACATACAAAGTATTTCCTTTAATCTATTACAATCAATGAAGTTCTGAGACTAAATCCCGTGCACCTGTTTGAAAATATACCAAGATTTTCAGTATATCAATCAGTTTTATTCTTTCTTAAACAGAATATTCCTCCTCATCATTGCAGTGCCTCTTATTTATGATAACTTTGTCATCACTGGAGGGCGTATTCTCAGACAGTCCAAGTGTAAAACAGTCACATGTTTTATTACCAATGTGTGAACAAGTGTACAACAATTACTATATTTCTTTTATAGAACAATAAGTATCTGAGACAAGTACGTTGGGCTATGCTTACTTATTGTTATAGCCAGTTTGTAGCCACTAATGGAATATGTTGTAAATCCCAGTACACTAAAGATGTAGGTTGCTTTTTACTAAGATTTCACTTAGGTAAATTGTCTACTTGAATATTTTTCTACAGGCATTTTTAAAGATAATGCAACAGGCACAGTGGTGAGGGAAGTAATCTGTCAGATTTCACAATCCTCAGAAGATGCCTATCTTCAGTTTTTCTGTCAAAAACCACATGACAGTAAAACAGAATAAATAAATTTGATTCATATGTAAAAATCTTAACGTAGTCCAAATATCAAGAGCAATGTTGATAAACGATATATCACAACTGAAAATTTGAGAGTGTCATGAATTACAAAACACAATTATGGCCTTTACATTGTTAAATGCTTGCATACAGGAAAATATGTGTATAGGGTTGAATGAAGGATTCATACTGAATAATTTATTTGATGATTTAGTCCTTTTTGTGTTTCTTAACAATCCATAAAGAGACATTGATTTTTATAGGTTTCAGAGTAGCAGCCGTGTTAGTCTGTATCCGCAAAAAGAACAGGAGTACTTGTGGCACCTTAGAGACTAACAAATTTATTAGAGCATAAGCTTTCATGGACTACAGCCCACTTCTTTGGATGCATATAAGAAGTGGGCTGTAGTCCATGAAAGCTTATGCTCTAATAAATTTGTTAGTCTCTAAGGTGCCACAAGTACTCCTGTTCTTTTTATTGATTTTTATGAATTTGTTATTCAGAATGCATTGATGACCAATTTATGTAAACACATTGGCCTGAAATAGCCTGGATGATGCATTTGTCTTTGATAGTTTACTATTTGCAATTTATGACTGGTCACATAAATCACAAGGTATTGTATGTTCCTTTGTGATAGGATGACAAAAAAAATCTTATAAACAAGAGGAGATGAATCAAAGAGATTTTAGGATGGCCATATGAATCCTTTCAGGAATGAACCTCTGCATCAGTGGTGCCACCATTACACATGGTGTATATACCCTGGTAGGGCACCAATTCATCAGCATTGGACCGTCCAACCCAGGGCCACCCCAATGCCCAGTCAGGTTTGGCCAAGTCACCCTACACCATGACAGCAGGCACAGGTCCAACACTGAGTGAGCTGTGCTGCAATTCACATGCTCCAGGTCACAACCCGAATGGATAGTGGGATGTCCAGCGCTGGGCCTCCTTGGCACTGCCATGGGGCCTGCCCCTCCACTAGGGCTCCCTCCCCTCCAAGGGCCTGCCTGACCTTGCCCTGCTTCTAGCTGCCTAAGTCCCATCTGCTCTGCCTGCTGGACTCATTCAACAACAGCCTCAAAACCTGCTACAGGTTTGGGGAGGGAAGCTGCAGAGAGTGCCTGCACAGGGGAGCTAGCTTGGAGAAGGGTGATGGGCACAAGGGGGTTTTGTGCCTACCATGTTAAAAATTTCTGGGGGCACCCCTGCACAGTGTACATATATTTACACAATTGTTCACAAGATGTTGGCTTTCCATGAGCACTCTCATAAATGTATTCATTCATATAAATGTTTGTGGGAAATAAAGTCATGAATGTCACCAAAGTGAATCTGTGTTTTTTATTTGAACAAATATTAACATATCCTGTTTCCCGATTGCTCAGTTTTACTATATGTGCCCAACTGATAACATGTCTTTGTGTATCTTTCACTCTCTCTCTTCTAAGCACATTATATATATACACACACACAATGATAGATAGATCATTTCTCTATAACAGCTACTAGCATAATCACTCCTAATTTCATGCCCGCTTGAACAATAAAAGGTTGAGGGGGAAAAATAATAGGTTATGCAAAGAGAAGTAGTTGCTAAGCAAATCATAAATTGGATGGTGAAAGATTCAGTGCCCAGTCTAACTATATTCTTATGAAGGCAACTCTTACAATTTGAGGGCCTTCTCAGAGTTAATAACAAAAATCAAAACAGGTCAGCTGACTAATTTTCCTACTTACTTCCCCCAAGGTATTTGATCTATGGTAAGTATTCTTGGTTTTGTTTTGTTTAATTTCATCCTCCTTAGTATTCCTCCTTTCTCTCTTTCTTCTTGCCTCACCTCTTCTTCCTTCTCCATTCCCCTTTGCTGTTTTCAGCCACAGCTGTGGGAAAGCTAAGTGGAAGAAATGAGTTTTACACTTCATTCTGCAAACAATAAGACTAAGGGAGGTAAAATGGTGTCATTGGCTCCAGTGGGGAGTTCCAAAACTTTGTCCCAACTTCCAAGATAGCTGTCTCACAGTCCTGAGACCTTGAGGGGCTGACCTTTTCATATCTCCCAGGGAACACACACATTGAGGGAGTTCGCTGTCGGAAACACAGAGGCACTTTGAGGTATCTCAGACTTCTTCCATGGAAGGCCTTCAAGATAAAGAGTGAAACTTTGAATCTAACCTGGCATTCTATGAAGAGTCAATGTAGTGAGAGAGCACTGAGATAATATCCTCCTGGTAGCTATGTGGCTGAAGAGGCCATCTGTTGCACTCTGGAGAAATTCAAGCTTTTTAAAATTATTATTATTTTTAACTGAAGGGTTCATGCTTAGATATAGCACAGTACATATTGGGTCTAGTCCATTCTATAGGATAATTGCTGTAGTAATGTTAACTGAGCTGAATTTTCCAAGTAGGAATAAAGCTGAGTGGAAAAATTAGGTGAAAAGTTACCTTTAGCAAAAATGCTGGCAGCAGTTGAGATCCATCTTACTGATAAAAACCAGAACTGTACATTTCTCATAGTCAACCCTAAAAAAATCTCTCAATAGAGAATCTGTATAAGTGGATTCAGTAGATTATTTATGGTCATAAGGATGTATCAGAGTGCCACATTTTAATGCAATTAATGCAGGAATTTAGGAAGATAGTTTTAGGGTCTCAAAGGACAATCTATAAGAAAACAAGTGATCTTTCTAGCCTGGAGTAGTTAAGCAAATTAATAATAGTGGAAGATTGACTGTAGTTAGATATTGCATTTTCAACAGAATGAATGGTGTCTGATAATAAAGAAGTTTCTATGTGACTAGCCACAATAACTGACTCCAGGAGTCTTTTTAGGGTGATAACTAATATATTTTTTATGAGACAGACTAAAATGAGACTCCAGAGAAAGAGACAGGAAAGAATGATCAGAGAGAGTTAAATTGGCGACAAGAAGATTGGAAAGTGGAACACTATGTGGAACAAATAAATCAAGAATGTGATTGTACAAGTTAGGATACAAACACACACAAAGAAAAACAGAAAACCCCCACCACCCAGAATTAACTCCAGAAATGCATGTTCAGTCATGAGTCTAGTGAACTATCAATACATTATTTAAATGCTTGACTGCATTACTATTCATGGTAAAGATAAAACTGCCTTTATGGAACAAAAGTTGTGTTCCTGTCTGGATAGTTAGTTAGAACTGTAGGCCAGATCCTCAGCTGGTTCAAATTGGCATATTTCCATTGAAATCAATGGCATTAGGCCATTTTATACTAGATGAGGATCTGGCACTATATGCTTTGTGAAGAAGTAGCCTATCCAAATGCTTAAAGCACTGATTCCATATTCTGTAGTATTTGTTTTATATGGTTTTGGCCCTTTTTTAGTACACTATCGTAGTGCTATGTGAGTTACCATACATTATATTTAGAGATGGTTGGAAATTATTCAACAAAAACATTTTTTGTTGGTGTAGCGCTGTGGTTTGTTTGCTCAATGGGCCTATTGGTCTGGGCCCCTGACTCCAGCCTTTCTATTAGTTCAATGTGTCCCCAACATTTGGATGAGGTCTTAGTTGGACTGGCCTATTTGAGATAACCCCTAGCTCTGCCCTTCTTGGAGCCACGGGTCATAGCTACAGGGTAGGTAGAGGGACCTGGGTCCTCCATTTCCATCAGGTCCCAGTCCCAGATCCCGGGTCCCTGAAGGTAAAGCAGTGTGCACTCAGCTTATGCTTGGCCAGCCCACTTCTCACTTCTCTCTGGGCCACTTACTAACGCAGCGCAATGCTGCTCCAAGCAATGGCCTCTTTCTTTCCGCCCTCACCTGAGGGTGCCGAAGGTCCGTTTATACTGGTCTTCCCAAGGAGCATGCTCAACAGAGCCTGAGGGGTGAGGTCTTCCTGGACCAGTACTGCTTCAGTCCTTCCTCTGCCTTGCCCTTAGTGTGGGATTTGTAAACCCCATCACAGTTGCAAAAGGTGGATTTATCAAAACTGAAACTTTTCAGAGGAAAGGGTCAGTTTCAACCTTTTCCCCATTTTGAAAACATTTTGACAAAAAATGTTTCAAAATTGTTGTCATTTTGAAGTGAAAAGTTCCAGTTTTTGGTTCAAAATGATTTTTCATTTAGAAATTTATGTTAATTTGTAATATTTCTTTTTATTAAAAAAGGTCAATATCTAAACAAAACATTTTGAAATGATCAAAAAGGGCATTTAAATTTTTAGATCATTTTTTTAAAAGATTTTTCGTTCACAAAAATTTTCAAGATTTTGACTTTGCATCAAATTTCAGGACAGGAAACTTTTTCAAAATCTCAAAAATTCTTGCAGGACAGGAAAACTGTTTCCTGCACAGCTCTAATTATAATAGGCATTATAATTAAAGTGATATGCCACTAAAATAAACATCTGCATTGGCTGCTAGCTACGTAAGTCTAGATGTGTACATATCTGACTAGGCAACATTATTTCTTAGTATTATTAACCTATACCCCAGAAATCTTACAATCCACTGCTTGGTTGGTCTAAGTCTTCTTTTCTGCTCAGCTATAGTAATTTTTACCACTCAGAATAAATCTATAAGCATACTTGTAACCAGTAGAGTCAACGGGAGGTTTACCTGAGTAAAGAGATGCAGGATTTGGCAGTCAATAGGGGATCACTTAATGTTCATGATATCTTCAATTTGCCAAGATCAATCATTTTTAAGACAGAGCATTCTGCATGGGTTAAAAGTACTGTTTAATTCATATACCACTGAGCATAATCAAACATAACAAAGGGCTTAGTTCTCTTATCACAACAGTAGTACATAATTGTAAACCTACTGACTTCAGTGGAGTTGTTTTGATTTATACTTGTGTAACTGAGATGAAAATCAAGTCCATGTCTCCATTTCTCTATGGAACCCCAGTGCTATTCAAGACCTGCAATGTAAATTATACAAAGACTTATTTCTCCAAAAAGTTATTCTTTCCAAAGTCATGTACTAACAATAATAGATCATATTGTTTGGTCGATGCTCCCAAGCAAATCAAAGTTCACTTTTTGAGCACCATAATTACAGTGAAATGTATTTATTTCACTATTTTTTCCCCCAGTTAAGGCCATTCATTATGTAAATTCAGAGATGTGTAAGGTTCTCCCCCTTCTGGCTCTTCTGCATAAGAGCAATTCACTTTCACATTCAGTTTCTTTAAAGAATCAGAAACTTGATAGTACTACTCTTGATAATCAGATTGCTCCATTAGAGTTGGCACTTAATTTTCTTTTTGTGGAGCCTAACAAAAAAAGTAATCTTTTCAAAGTTTACCATGACCTTGGACAGGAGTATTGTAATCTCTAAAGTATTTTTCTATTGGTTTTACCTGCAATTATAATATATATTGCACATCCCTGTAATGACTTCAAAGATGAGCTAGGCTTACATATTTTATATTAATAAAATATATAAATTTAATATTTATATTAAAAGAATTTCAGAAAATATATTAAACAAACCCAGCAAAGAAAAGAAATTCAGAGTTAAGGATTTAGAGCCCAATATTGTTCCCATCAAAGTCAATGGCAATTTTGCCATTGATTTCATTGGGAGCACAATCAAGTCCTAAACATGAAACTCTCTGAAAAATTAGAGGCAGTAGTACTGGCCAAAGGTGTTATCTCACTACATTATTTATTCTTTAATATTGTATTTTCAAATTCTTTTTTTCCTTCAGAAAATGAACAATTGCTGTCCACACTCTATGTGTTTGCCTCTTCTTCACAGAACATACTTTAAAATGTATGTATTTACATATCCCTGTACAAATTACAAAACATTCAAACAGAATGATTGTCTCTATTGTCTTTTCTGAGACAATTATCCAGTGACTCAGTCCCATCTACATCAATTGCTTTAGGAGGAGTACAGGTTCTATTTTTTTGCAGGCTGCCATTAAGTTAAATTCTACTGACCTTTGTTTGTACCTGCAGGGTAGCTGCATCCTTGGTAGCTGTAGCTTGTAAATGTTTTGCAAGACTAGTCCCATGCAGAGCAGTGCAGTTATCCAATCTGGAAGAAACAAAGGCTTGGATAACAGCAGCAACTGTACATACCAGAGAAGAATGGTCACACTAACGTTGGCTGAGAATCAAGGATCAAGAGGGGAAGACTGAGCCCTCCAAAGCTGTGAATTTACATGATATTTACAATTTCCTGACAGTTTCAAAACATTTTTCTTACAAATGTTAACAGAATTTCATCCACATTAGAAACTGTGGAAGAAACTGCTTCCACAAAACCAATCAGCAACAAAACTTGCTCATTAAATTGAAATCCATGTTTGTATTACAGGTGCACAAATTGGCATATGGGTAAAATTTTCAGTTGTATCTTTTGCTTATAGCTCAGAAATACCTGTATAGATTTTTAATGTTATCCCTCCCCAGAACCCTGGACAGAGATCTTGCATGCTCTATTTCAACTCAAAGTTGATGATTTATCAGAAAATAGATTTTCACATTGGAAAAAAAGCTGTTCATCTTTAATATAAAGTTGCTGTTGGGCATCTCTAGAAAACTGCATTGTGTCTACAGTGGCTCCAATAAATATAATAAAGTGGAGTAAATACATTGTCATGCTACAGTATAACCTCAGAGATGGAAGGAGTGTACAATGGATCAGGAGGTTAAAAATGAGGGGGGTGGGGAAAGAGGAGAATGTAGCAGCTTAATTTCTTCAGTATGTCAAGCCTAGGTAAGGAAGATAAAGAGGCAGAGAGAACGAGAAAATCAATGTGCATTTTTAAAAACCATTAGTTATCATTAGGCGAATCTAGCCTGCTTGGAAAAAGACAGACTTTAGGTGTTCTCTTTTTAGCCCCTCTGAGGTGCTGTGCATAGGAAGAGAGATATTGAAAAGTCAGAGGAGTTGAAATCAATTGACTAATTTTTCAGTCACTAGCAGCCACTGCAATGATGCTGAGAAAGAAATTGAGATATATATATGAGCTGACTTTGTTAATCAGGATTGGAGAAGCTGTCTCCTGGCATAACCACATTCCAGAAAAAATTGTACTGATTCTACCTTCATGTGTCATGTTCTTCACCTCTCTGGCCTGTGCTGCATGTCCATGTACTTTAATGCTTTCAGTGAACTAATCACCTTTATATACAGCAAATGTCTGAAGAAAGAACATTTACTGTGTGTTCACAAATAGCATGTCATAACTAACAATGTGTCAAAATTGAGATTTGGCCGAGTGTCAATAGCTTACACTGAATCATGATAGTAAAGATAGAATTACATAGGAAATTTTTTCTGCTTCTTAGTTTATGTTGTTATATTATATGTTCGTACAGTGACAACCACAATGAGGTCTCTCGGTACTAGTGTAATACACAATGAATATTAAAATCTATGCTGATCACTTTACCACAAACCCCTTATCTCCAGTCCAACAATAGATACTGGATATATAAATACAATATACTACGTAGCTAATACTACATGAAATATAGTGTGTGTGTGTGTGTGTGTGTGTGAGTGAGAGAGAGAGAGAGAGAGAGAGAGAGAGAGAAAATTCATTTAAACCGTCAGTTAAAATTGTAATTCCTTTGCTCTCCTGCTTCTCAGATTGTCCCAAAAAGAATTACTTTACACTAAAAGGCATGATTTCTTCCTTGCATGCCACCAACTAGATATCAGGAAACTTCTGGAATATTGAGAATATAATCTGAATTGATCACACATCAAATTCTCCAGCGGTAGTAGTTGGACATGAGATCCTGACTACCGTAATATGAGAATTTAACTCCTTGTTTTGGACAACTGTGAAGTATAAGAAATTTTCCGTTTTTTAAAAAAATGTTTGCTTGGAAAATATCTTCCTAGTGGTTATGCTTGGACCACTATTTGGGAAGCATTCGTTTTTTAAAAAGAGTGCAGCAGCCAGAACTGGGGCCAGATGATCATAAGAGCTCAGCTCCCATTTAAGCATTTAAATGAAGTGGACAGATTTCAGACAATCATAGAAAAGAAGGGCCGAAAGGGACCTCAGGAGATCATCTAGTCCACTCCTTCCACTGAGGCAGAATTAAGTATAGCTAGACAGACCCTGACAGATGTGTGTCCAGCCTGGTCTTAAAAGCTTCCAATGACAGAGATTCTAAAACCTCTTTAGGTAACCTGTTCCAGAGCTTAAATTCCTTATAGCTAGAATGTTTTTTCTAATATCTAACCTAAATCTCCCTTGCTGTCCTGTCCTCGGTGGACATGGAGAACAATTAACCACAGTCCTCTTTAAAACCTCTTACATATTTTAAGACTGTTATTACGGCCCCCCCACAGTCTTCTCTTCTCAAGATTAAACACACCCAATTCTTTTGACCTTTTCTCATGGGTCATGTTTTCTAAACCTCTTCTCATTTTTGTTACTCTCCTTTGGACTCTCTCCGATTTGTCCATCTCTATCTTAAAGTGTGGTGCCCAAAACTGGACACAGAACTCCAGCTGAGGTCTAACCAGTGCCAAGTAGAATGGAACAATTATCTCGCATGTCTTACATATGACCTTCCTGGTCATACATCCCAGAATGACATCTGCCTTTTTCACAGCATCACATTGTTGACTTGTTTTCAATTTGTGATCCACTATAACTTTGAGGTCCTTTTCTGCTGTAACACTTTTCTGCTGTACCACTGTTATTCCTTATTTTATATTTCTGCATTTAATTTCTCTTACCTAAGTGTAGTATTTTGCACTTGTCTTTAATGAATTTCATCTTATTGATCTCAGGCCAATTCTCCAATTCATCAAAATCATTTTGAATTCTAATCCTGTCCTCCAAAGTGCTTGCAACCGTTTCCAACTTGGAATTGTTCGCAATTTTTATAAGCATACTCTCCACTCCATTATTCAAGTCATTAATGAAAATATTGACTATTTTCCTACAGACCTAGGACTGACCCTTGCAGGATCCCAATATATATGCCCTCTCAGTTTGATAACACACCATTGATAACTACTCTTTGAATACAGTCTATAAATCAGTTGTGCATCAACTTATAGTAATTTACATCCAGACAAAATTTCAGTTTGCTTAGGAGAATGTGATGAGGGACTATGACAAAAGTGCTATAAAAATCAAGATACATCATGTCAACTGCTTCCTCTCTATCTACTAGGCCAATAACCTTGTCAAAGAAGGAAATTGGATTGGTTTGGCATGATTTTTTCTTGACAAATTCATGCTATGATTATCACCTTATTATCCTCCAAGTTTGAATAAATTGGTAGTTTAATTATTTGTTCCAGTAGCTTTCCAGGAATTGAAGTTAGGTTGACTGCTTTATAATTACCTGGTATTCCTTTTCCTCCCTTTAAGGATAGTAACTATGTTTACCTTTTCCAGTACTCTGGTACTTCACCTGTCCTCCATGAGTTCTTGAAAATAATTACTAATACTTCTAAGATTGCTTTGTTGTAGTTCCTTAAGGTTTCTAGGGTGAATTTCATCAGGCCCTGGTGATTTGAATACACTTGTCTTATCTACAAATTCTTTAACCTGTTATTTTCCTATTCTGGCCTGAAATCCTTCCCCCTTTTTGTTAATATTAATTATGTTAAGCATCTGGTCACAATTAACTTCTTTAGGATAATTTCCAAAAGTTTTCCAATAATTTTCTTATTTCCAGAACTGAGCAGCTTCATTTGATAACAAAGGGAATGCCTAAGTTAAGCACATTTAAAATTTTGTTTCCCCATTTAGGCATCTAAATTCAAACTGTACAGCTGAAATCAGTGGGAGTTTTGTCCTTGCATTCAATGGCAGCTAGAGCAGGCCTTGAAGCATAAGTATCAGGGATAAATTACGTTTTTTACCTCATTCAAACAAAATGCTATAGCCGGAGATTACAGGAACTAAATGAAGAACCTGGAAGAAAAGGTTGTACAGGATATTTTAAGAATCAAATCTGTTGTAAAAGGTCTGATGCATGACCAGTCTTAACTAAAGAGCCCACTGACAAAGGAAGCTGACTATGGTCTCTTGAAATTGAAGAAAACTGTTTTGGATTTGGTGAACACGTTGGCAAACTTCTTGACTATAGATGAACAAATAATAGATAAACCTGGAATTCCTTGTTCTGAAAGAAAATAATGGGGCAATAATGAAAAGCACTGTAGAGATTTGCTAGCACTTTCAAAGGTTTTTTGAGCAACCTTTTAGTGTTGGCAGGGATACCAATGACTCTAATCTCTCTAACTTCCTGAAGGGTTTGCAGATCCCAGAAGTGCATCTGAAGAATAATATAATGTTTGAAGCACCTATCTCTGAACTGAACTGAAGCAGCAAATTTATTTTTTAACAGTTGAGGTCCAAGCTTGGATGGCTTGAAACTACAAACTCTTGCTAGGTAGTAGTTTCAACATCTTACTGATAATGTATAACAAAGCCAAAGAAAAGTAATGCCTACTAGAGAATGGCCTTAACATCTACAGAAAAGGAAGATCTCCTTTAAATTAGTCATAGTCATTGACATATTTCACTCATCAATCTAGTGTCTGAAAATCTGCCTTCTGTATTTCATCCACCTAATTCTTACAAGTTTATTAAGAAATCAGCATCAGCAGACTGCATGAAATGGCTTCTCTGCTGTATCAAAAAGCTGGTATAGTGGATGGTTGTCTCAAATGCTTCTCTTTCACTGGATGCCCCTTTCTAGTATTAGACAAATGTGGCTTTGGAGAAAACAGCGGAGCATGTAAAGAGTTGCTATATGATGCACCAGTAGTACTGATATCAGCTGACGGTATTTATTCATATAAATTTCATATGGCATGGCCATCTGAATTTCCCCCTCTTTTCAAATTTTGCCTCTTGGAATTTTACATGGTTTAAATAAATGTTTGATCTGGTTCCCTCACAGCTCCACCTCCCCAAAGCTTCTGCACCTTTTGCCATAGGACTGGGGAAAACAGGGCATAGCCAGGCTATTTGTGTCCAACTGATTCCTGAATACTCTAAATTAAATTAAATTAAATTAAATAATATAATGGAGATATCCCATCTCCTAGAACTGGAAGGGACCTTGAAAGGTCATCGAGTCCAGCCCCCTGCCTTCACTAGGAGGACCAAGTACTGATTTTGCCCCAGATCCCCAAGTGGCCCCCTCAAGGATTGAACTCACAACCCTGGGTTTAGCAGGCCAATGCTCAAACCACTGAGCTATCCCTCCCCCCCAAATAGCTTCCTTTGAGACACTGTCACTCTAAATTGGAGAAACCCATTAAGGGCAGATGGTAACATTCCCCTTGTCCTGCATTGATCCTGCAACAAGTGCAGCTCATCCAGACCAGAAAAAGCAGATCAATGACTCACAGTGTCAGGTCAAACAATATGAAATAGTGAATGGAGTGTATTGAAGTCAGCTGAGAATGAATCTCAAAAGAACAAGGAGAAATATTGGACACATTTATTAACATACTCACAAACTGTGTTATATTTGCTATTTAATAGCAGAACAGGGTGCGTGTGTGTGTGTGTGTGTATGTGTGTGTGAGTGTGAATGTGAGAACATGGGCATTATTCAGTGGGAAAAATGGCTCACCCTGACTTAGGAGTGAGTAGGCACAAACTGGGTACTCAGACTCAACCAGACAGAGAAAAGAGGGATTCCTATTGGAGTTTTATCATCATGGTTCCGGTGCGGGAAGCTGCAATAAGGGGACCAGTTGAAAAGAGACCCTGTACCCATGTTACTGAGGTGGGTTTGGACTGGCCTTGTAAGTGAGGCCACAGGAGGCTTTTATTGGGTGCTAAAGTTTTGAGGACTTCACCACCAACTAGCTGGCCTATTGGTTTAGCTCTTCTTATAGACTTAACTTGTATAATTTCTTATATTCTTTATTGGGTGCAGCTTGCAGTCCTTTATTCTGTATTTTCACCCCAGATGATGATGACCAGATATGTGAACAATGAATAATGCCTTGCTAAAAAGAGGGTTTATATGTTGTTGTTGTGACACTTCCTATGCCTTCCTAGGTCTATTTGTATAGGCATGTCTATGCCTCTTTGTATAATAGTGTGTTGTCCTTCGTATGCCAGTTAAAAGCTGAATGTATGAATGGACATATGAATTAGAATGAGTCTTTTTTTTTTACTAATATCACATGCTATAGGATGCTTTCTCTCCAGCAAGATAGAATGCTGGAAGAAGCAAATGCATTTTTATGAGCTATGTCATGTACCATAAAATAGGCAAATTATCTCTGATCATGAAGTAGTTTTCATTTTTCTTGTCAAACACATATGCTTTATGTATGCTTGTTGTTTTAACAATTTTATGTAAACATCTGAATTTTAAAACACAGAATATTCAGAAAAGTAATTTCACATCGGCCATTTTTAAATGCAGACGAACAAAAACATAAAGCTTAGTATGTATTGGACTGTAAGGACTAAACTGTCCAAGTGGCCTGCCAAATTTGTGTATGCAACTTGGTTTTGTTTTCCCCCCATGATATTCAGTAAATGTATGCTAACTGTGCCAGCTACGGTGCCAGTGCTGGAGGTGGGGTGGGACCATTGTTGAAACACAGTGGCTCTGTGCAAATTCAGTGATAGCCAGAGGATTTAGCCAATCTGTTCCTGCAGATGTCAGTTTTACACATGATTTACCTGGCTTGCCTCAACTCTTGCTCCTCTGCAGCTCTGACAGTTCACAGGTTCTAAAGGAATGATGCCCATAGTGGCAGCTTTGCCAAAGCTACAGGTCTTCTTTATTCATATCTCCCCACTACGTGTTTTCATGGGGGAAAGGGAGCATATGGACGTTGTGGATTTTAGGTCAGAGATCTTTGAAATAAGTTTCACTACTTTTTTTCAGATGGACGTCTAACAAAGAAGTTACTAATAGGTAAACAAAGAAACACAGACAAAGAAAATGCTCTTTGGGATAGCCAGTGTGCCATCATACACACTCATCATACCTCTATAAAGTATTGGCCATTAAACAAATACTTTTCACTGTATCTCAATTACAGTTTAACAAAACTGACACTGAATGAGTTTATGGAGCTGACCTACTGTGAACATTTTCATTATACTTTAAAATGTCACATTCTTTGCCAGTTGTGGGGAAAGTGTTCATTTTGAAGCAGTATAAAGCAAATCATGGCTTTTTAAAGACTTTCAAGACTTCTTAAAGAGCTGCTAGTGACTGTCAGATACACTCATACTTCTTTATTGAACCATCAGTGTGCACTTTCTTATGTCTGTCTTTATTTTTATCACAAAAGAGAGTACCAAAATTGTACGTTGCTGAAATACATATCATAAAAGTACTGCACAAAGGTGAAAGAGAAAAGAAATCTGTTAGTATATGTGGAACCAAAGATACAACACTAACTTTCAACTTATAATATGTCTCATAATGTAAGCAAAGCTATTCCCAACATGACACAATTAAACATTAATATTCGATTCTATCCCTGTCCAAATAAATAGAAAAAATCCCATTGACTTTAATGGTGCAAGATCAAGCTTCAAAGGTGCAATTTAAAATCATGCTTGCATGATTTGGATTATTGCTTTGTATTTGTTTATTAGTCTTTTAATGTTCTATATAAACAAGCACCTAAAAACAAATGGAAAAGCTGTGAATGAAGCAGCATGGTAAGATGGCAATGGCATCTATATAAACAAAATTGTCCTGTGGTACTCGAGTTCACAAATATGGATATGCTAATATAAAGATAAGCTGCGCTATTGAAGTATGTTGATGGGCAGGTAATAAATGCTATAACATTTTAAACATAAGAACAGCCATACTGAGTCAGACCAAAGGTCCATCTAGCCCAGCATCCTGTATTCTGACAGTGGCCAATTCCAGGTTCCCCGGAGGGAATGAACAGAACAGGTAATCATCAAGTGATCCACTCCCTGTCACCCATTCCCAACTTCTGGCAAACAGAGGCTAGGGACACCATCCCTGACCATCCTGGCTAATAGCCATTGGTGGACCTATTCTCCATGAAATTATCTAGTTCTTTTTTTAACCCTGTTACAGTCTTGGCCTTCACAACATCTGCTAGCAAGGAGTTCCACGGGTTGACTGTGCATTGTGTAAAGAAATACTTCCTTTTGTTTGTTTTATACCTGCTGCCTATTAATTTCATTTGGTGACCCCTAGTTCTTATGTTATGAAAAGGAGTAAATAACACTTCCTTATTTACTTTCTCCACGCCAGCCATGATTTCATAACCCTTTATCATATCCCCCTTTAGCTGTATCTTTTCCAAGCTGAAAAGTCCCAGTCTTATTAATCTCTCCTCATATGGCAGCTATCCCATACCCCAATCATTTTTGTTGCTCTTTTCTGAACCTTTTCCAATTCCAATATATCTTTTTTGAGATGGGTTGGCCATGTCTGCACGCAGTATTCAAGATGTGGGCGTATCATGGATTTATATAAAGGCAATATGATATTTTCTGTCTTATCCCTTTTTTAATGATTCCCAACATTGTTTGCTTATTTGACTGCTGCTGCACATTGACTGTATGTTTTCAGAGAACTATCCACAATGACTCCAAGATCTCTTTCTTGAATGGTAACAGCTAATTTAGATCCCATCATTTTATATGTATAGTTGGGATTATATTTTCCACTGTTCATTACTTCGCATTTATCAAACTGAATTTCATCTGCCATTTTCTTGCTCAATCATCCAGTTTTGTGGGATCCTTTTGTAGCTCTTCACAGACTGCTTGGGACTTGAATATCTTGAGTAGTTTTATATCATCTGCAAATTTTGTCACCTCACTGTTTACCCCTTTTTCCAGATCATTTATGAATATGTTGAACAATGAAACCTTTGAATAATCAGTGAAAAAAATATAAATATTTGTTAAGTGCTGAAACTGTATTGGCTCTTTACAAGGTGCAGACATTATCAAGACAGTCCTGGCCCAAAAATGCTAACATCTAAATTAGTTTTAGATATGTTCATGAAAAAGAGAGCAGGGGAGATGAGAGTGAAAAGCTGAAAATGTTATGAGGAATATTTTCTGGTGTCCTAAACCAATGATTGTTCTTTATAGGTGAAATTGTGCATGGAGATGAATACCCTAGAATCATCCCCTATGGTTATGATGTATATTTAGAAAATTCACTCCCCAACTGCAGATTTTATGGACTTTTTTTTCCTAATTTGTAGTTGCATAGATATCTGGAGAAAGTGTCCTAAAACTTCATTCCACTTGAGAATAAATGGGAATGAGAGACATGGTACACATGTTTTTCACATGTGAAATTATAATTGTAGTAAGAGATGTCCATCTTCCTCACTACATTGGATTAAGGAGAAAATACTTGTAATCCCTATCTAGTTTTGGAAATCGTTTTGTCTGCACTAAAATGAAAAGATGTTTGCATACCAACTAGCTCAGTATCTTCCTTAGAAGTCTGTAAAAGGGCTTTATTTTAATGAGAAAGGATTAAACATGCTTGCATAATAGAATTTTTGTAAAATCTAAAATTTCACATGTATTTTAATTAATTTAGTATTCTGAAAATGTTTTGATTAAGTTTGATATTTCCTCAGTGGTGCAATAGATTAATCAACTCAATCACCAGACTATAGTTTACATTTTTTAGGATTAATGTGGCTAGATATACATGTTCCAATATTAAGCCCTGACCCAGTACTTTATTGAAGTCAATGGGAGTCTTCCTATTCACTACCACAGACTTTTGATCAAGTCCATAGAGGATAAGAAGGTGCTGTGACAAGAGATAGTTGGGTATGAGTGCTGATTATAAGTAACAAGAATTAAGGTAAAACTGAACTAAGAGTCTGTTTTGATGGATTATTATGAAATAGGGACATAAACAATGTCCTGAATTAAGACAGTGTGAAGTGTTAAATAAATAGATCTTTTTACTAAATCCTAGCATTTCAAATAGGTAGAATGGCTCTTTTTATCAAATCAAATGGCTTTTCTCTCCCACGATAAGGGCATTTGCTGTACATGTCAAGAGTATTGAATTGTAGCATGGGATAAACTGGGCAGCCCTAAGACCAGTCTGTGATGAAGTGCTTATTTTGTGTAAAATGTTTCACAAACAAAACAATAGAATACACCTTTAAAATATTATAAGTAAGTTCCTATATTAGGAAAATAGCCTCTCCAGAAAACCAACAACCCCATCCCACAAGTAAACTTCTTCTACTGCATTCTCATTCCTAGCAAAAACACCACCACATACTAGCTCTTCCTCTCTCTGCAAGCTCACAAGTGAGGCTTTTATAAATGCAAGCAGAGCCCAAACGGCTCACAGCTGAACTAAGTCCTCTTATTACTTCACCCTAATTAGGGCTAACATGGTCCCTTCAAAACTGGCCCTAACTCCTTTCTGTTTCATTGCCTTATAGGTGGCTACTTTGCTATATACATTCCTTTAGTTTTCTGTCATTGACTGCATTTAATCTACTGCATGTTTGACTAAACTAGTTTCCCCAAGAAAGAACATGAGGAATAGTTTTCTCTTTCCCATTTGCTAATATTTCAGCTAAATCATCATTTATTAGGAAGGTGGGGCTTTTATCTATTGTAGGAGACTCCAATCCAGAAAGCCTTTCACTCAATGAACTTTTGTTGATTTTGCTATCAATGCAATATAAACAGTGCTTGAATGATCTAACCCAGAATGAGGATCCCTGTCTGGTTTCTCTTGGAGAGTGGTAACAGCTTCAATAAACGGAAATGTTTACTAATGTTACACTTGCCAATTCCTGAAAGTGATTTAGGCTTGGTGGAATAACTGGAACTTTTAGTATTCACAATTTTGATTGCTTGATCTGCTTCCTGTTTAATAATTGGAAGATTCAATTTAGTGTTTAACTTCCTGGAAATGAAGTGCTTTTAGGTAATTTAGAGTACAAAACTATCAATGAAACCTGATCTTCAGAGATTTCAGAAGAGTAGCTTCTATTATAACACTGAAAAAAAAGTTAAATTTAGTCATTATTGTTGGTGTTTGGTTAATTTTTCATACAGATCTTAGATTCTAATTCTTGACAGTTTGAATTGGAGATAATATGTAAGTAGGTAATAAGATTTATTGGAATTCAAATAGCTCTTGTCCTTAAGCACAAATAATGGAAACAAGTCTTTTGAAAATGTATGTAATTCATGTGGGATGTTTAAAAGAATAAAGTTTGCCTATACATTTTTACTTTCACCTTGCTGGATAAACAGTATTCCAATCTTTCTCTTTTTCATCTGCGGGTGCTATTTTCCAATTCATTGAAACCAACTTAGATGATAGCATTGAAGACTTCTCTGACTCCTTAGGAGGGTTTAGCTGGAAGCTGCTGGGCTACACTATTTGGAAAAATTTAGCTAGGTTCCTCTTCATGTGTGCATATCTGCACATGAGTTGAATTAGAATATTAAATGACCTGTCAAATAATAAGAAAGAAAGAAGAGTCTTTGACTAGAAGATAGCATGACGTTGAATAAACTGAGTATTTTTACCCCTAGTTTCATTAGGCAAAACCCAGAATCCAAACCAATACAAGCCAGTTATGGGCACAAGAGATTTGGGGAATTTTGAAGAAACAAACTTATATATCAAATCTCTTTGAGGCATACCATACAGGATGTTACTGAACACTTCTGTAATAGACTTTGTGTGCTGCAATTTTTGTGGCAGATACTGTTGCCACTGAGGTCAGTGGGAATTTGCCATAGAATTCAGTGGGAACAGGATTGAATCCTTTTTCTACAAGCAGTGTGTAAAAAGTAGAGTTGTCCTATCTTGCACATAAATACAGACAATAAAAAATGCAGGATCACATTTTCAGTTTATCTCCTACTCTATCAGGTCTCTATGCTGTTGGACTGACAAAAGCACACCTGTTTACTGTAGGGTAAAATACTTCATGAGGAACAATTCCCTTGCTGGCTATTTGGATTTGGCATGGAGGTTATCTATGCAATGTGTTGCTTGATTTAGTTTTTGGCGCAGGATATGTATTCCTCAGTGATTTTTCAGCTGCTTCAAAAAAAGAGAAGATGATAGGTCTGAGCTGTATGAAAAAATCCCCTTCAATGAACTAAACTGGAAAATTTCATCTAATTCTCACTAGAAATGAGGTGTCTACTGTAAAAATGGTTGAATAGAAACAAAAAAGACTTCCTCCCACAGTATTTATGACTCTTTTAATTAGCTTTTGTGGAAATTGGGGCAGGCAAAATTTGCTTACCAAAAATGTATACTCGGAGTCAGAGTACATAGCTTCACGTCCAGGACACTGAAGAGAACACATTAGTAACTCTGGACTGGACTAAGCCATTAAGCTAAGCCCTGTGTAGCAGGTGAATTTAGCTGCACTGTCCCAAGAGCACTGGAAGCAACTGACTCAGTCACCCATTGCTAAGGAGAGAAGAGTGACTTACTTCACACTCTGTTTTAGGACTCGGCTTCTTCTTCTTATATGACTCCATTTTCTCCAGCTGTCAAATAAGGGAAGTTGAATCATGGCTCTACCTCTGTTTATCCTCTTCCTGTCCATTTACTTGTGGACAGGGGGTATTAGTATCAGGCACATGGCACTTCTCTCCTCACTCCACCTGAAACTGCAATCTGAGTAACACAGCAGCTGTACAGTTTTGTAGGGTTGGAGTCCTTATTTTCCCATTCTACCTTGCACATGAGGCTAGGGACAATTGAGCCCTTTGGGAGGGTATTGCCATTTATGTATGTTTGAATTTAGGGAAGTGTAGTAGGTCCTAGCCGGGGCTCGACCCTTCCGGGCAGGAGGGGAGCCACACCGACTCACTACTGTGGGAACAAGCAGTCAGTTAGTCCCAAAACTCCGGCTCTTTGGTGCAGAGTCGGAGCAACCACAGTCAAAGCTCAAGAGCCCAGGCCCTGGATCAGGGCGGGGCAAACACAGTTAGCTCAGACCCTTGCTTGCAGGGGCTGAGCGGGCAAATAGTTCAACGCCCGGGCCCTGGATCAGGGCGGGGCAAACACAGTTAGCTCAGGCCCTTGTTGCAGGGGCTGAGCGAGCAAACAGTTCAGAGTCCAGGCCCTGGATCAGGGCGGGCCAAACACAGTTAAGCTCAGGTCCTTGTTGGCAGGGGGCTGAGCGAGCAAGCAGTTCAGAGTCCAGGCCCTGGATCAGGGCGGGCCAAACACAGTTAAGCTCAGGTCCTTGTTGGCAGGGGGCTGAGCGAGCAAGCAGTTCAGAGCCCAGGCCCTGGATCAGGGCGGGGCAAACACAGGTAAGCTCAGGCCCTTGTTGGCAGGGGCTGAGCGAGCAAGCAGTTCAGAGCCCAGGCCCTGGATCAGGGCAGGGCAAACACAGGTAAGCTCAGGCCCTTGTTTGCAGGGGGCTGAGCGAGCAGACAGTTCAAAGCCCAGGCCCTGGATCAGGGCGGGGCAAACAGGTAAGCTCAGGCCCTTGTTGGCAGGGGCTGAGCGAGCAAATAGTTCAGAGCCCAGGCAAGGCACGCCTAGGCTTTCTGTAGCCGAGTGTTGGGTGAGGGGGATGCCTGCCACCCGTGAGCGGGGGTGGCAGGGGGGAACGCAGGCCCACCCACTCCACTGCGTTCCAGCCCGGGGCCCTAACAGCGGTTGGTGCCGCTGCTGGTCAGTGGGGTATCCAGACCGCAACACACTGACATAGGCTCACACTCAGTTGCAGCCGGACCAGGGTCGGCTACCCCCGGGCTACTTCCGTGATCCCCCTCAAAGCCTACCTCGTTCGATGCGCCGGGATCGGGCCAGTCTATCTGCATGGGCTCCTCTCTGCCCGGGCTCGGCGGCAAGTCCGGTAGCTCTGTCGGGAAGTCCGGCCAATGGTCCTCAGGCGGCTCCTCTGGATAGCAGCAGGGGCGAAGGGGTTCGGGTCCAGTCTCACCCTCAGGGTTAGTGGGGTGCGGTTCCCAGGGATTCTCCCAGTGGCGGGCGTGAACGGGTTCCGGCGGCTCCTCCTCGTAGCGGGCCCGGGATAGCTCAGGCCAGCTAGGGTCCAGGCCTCGGTCTTCGACGGTCTCCTGGCCGGGAGCTCCCGGCCGCACGTCTGCTCCCTGTGGTGGCTGGCCGCCGACTGAGCTCTGGCGGCCGGCCTTTATACTTCCTGTCCCGCCCCTTGACTTCCGGGGGGCGGGGACAGGGGGTGGTGGTCCCACCCACTCTGGTGCCTGCACGTGGGCTCCCTCTTCTGGGCAGGAGGGGAGCCACACCGACTCACTACAGGAAGATTTTGCTTTTTGCCTTTCCCATTGACATAGACAGGCAATCTCCAGAAATATCCAGTTCGGTACTGAAATATTATATTTGTTCATCAAGCTACTTCAGAAAGACAGTTGTGTTAGTCTTGGTGTTTTGTTCTGGTTGAAACAAGATATCACACTTTAATGATTCTTTAGAGTAGAATATCAGGATGCTTCCTAAATATGCTGGGGTAGGGGGGGGAAATGATCAACTCAGGAGCAGTACTTCAAGATCAGCTAATTCTGCTATTCCAGTAATGAAAGTTGGAAATAGAGATTCCCTGAATCTTTTAATCTCTCTGTTCCACCAATTATGCAAACCTTTATTATTTATTTATATATATTTCTGAGATCGATTGCACCTTAAAATAGCACCCTGTATCCCCCATATTCATCAGCTGTATATGGTTATGATATTTCATACAAGGCATGGTTTGCAAGGTATCACATGAAAGGTCATGAACTGCTGAAACTCATTGTTCTTCCAAAATATGTGTATTATCATTGTATATGGAATTATAATATTCTTCTATATGGTTTTTATTGAAATATGTTGTGTGTTCGGGAGACAAGCCATTGACCAGCAGGGGAATTGTAAACAAGAGGTTTACAATTCTGAAAGACAGTTGCACAAGCACCACACAATGAGGATTGCTCAACTCTGTGACTGAGCAAGGTCACCAGGACATGCCTGGGCCAATATCGTCCCTGGGACATGAACTGAGAGTATAAAATAAGGGGAAGTGGCATCATGAGACCACCCGTCTCCTTCCCCACCTACTCTTAAGGCAAAAAGAAGGCTGGGAAGACAATGACTTTGAACTAAAGAGATTGGTCCCAGGCTCAGAAGGAAATTCAGCCAGTGTATTAAGAACTGTAATCTGCCTGCAGTATCCAGTGTTGTGAGAAAAGCCATTTGATTCAAATCTTGCCTGGTCTGAAAGTTTAGGATTTAGAGTGCATGTTTACTTTTTATTTTCTTAGGCATAAAGGTCAGAGATAGTTACCAATCAATTATAATCACTTAAAATCTATCTTTCTGTAGTTAATAAATTTATTTTAAAGCCTTATCCTTATCAGTGAGTTTGTCTAAAGTGCTTGGAGAATCTGCTCATATTACAAAGGCTGGTGCCTGTCCACCATCCTTTGACAAAGTGGCAAATTAATTAATGAGCTTGCATTGTTCAAGAGAATGTACATTTCTGTGGTACAAGGCTGAAGGCTGGGATGGATTTGCTGTTGTCCCCCTCTTTATAGTTCATGAATGGCTTAGAAAGCATCCATGCAATTTAGCTGGGTGTGTCTCTGTATGCTGGTGGCTGAGTGATTGCACCACTTGGAGGCATCTGCTGCTTGTCACTAGCAAAGCATTGAGAGAGAGAGCCTTGGCTGGAGAGTTAAGGGTGCACAGTGGTCCCACAGTTCTAAGTTGTACCCTGTCCTGTCACAGTTTTCCACAAGTGTCTTCATACTTCCTTTCATGTGACGTCTTTAGCACGGAATGCCCTCCATTTTACATCTTGACTGTTCTTGACATGTCTCAATCATAGCACTAATATGTTGACAAGATTTTCTTCAAACTTTCAAAGTTCAGTGGTACCCAGAGATACACACTAAAAGCTTTGGACAGAATTGTCTGTGGACAGCTAGGAACCTGGCCATGATTTTCAGGCTGAACTTCAGTGAATGTTGATTCTGACTGCCTTCTGGTTGAATCAAATATTTAGCCCAGCTGTACTTGGGCAAGTCACCTCACTTCTCTGTGCCTTTGTAAAATGAGGAGAATGATCTGCAAATGGCCCGTCAGAGGCTGTCACTTTTATATGCTTTGAATGTTTTCCTAAGGGTCTAGGAAAGTATTTTAAGATCCTTATTCAAAGCCCACTGAACTCAGTGAGGGCCGTACTGGTTCCGAAGTGTATTAAAACCCATTGGTCTGGTAGGAATTGCAGAAGAGGCCTGTCTACCTTACGCTTGTGCAGGAGAACCTAAATATATTAATATACTAAAAAAATGGGAAACAGTTTTTCTTTGAAGAGTTGAATTACAAATGTGTGGGGTTGGAAAAAGTGGAAGAAGATGAAAACACGGGGAAGGAAGGAGAAGGCAGAGGAAGATGGATATTGGAAGAATTAGACAGAAAGGAAGGGAAAAATGTAAACAGCATGGTAAAATTGCTCTGATTATTGCCACAGTTAATTTAAAAAAACACCTTAATTCACCTTGTTTCTATATGCAAGCCACTTCCTTATGTGATGTGTGTGTGTGTGTGTGTGTGTGTGTGTGTGTGTGTGTGTGTGTTCCAAAATAGTTTTCCATTACAGTGGCAGGGATTTGTACTAACTTAATTTTCATTGTTTTTTGTGATTCCCCCACCAGTGTATTCATTGAAAGTTTGATGCTGAAGTTTTTCTCTGTTATACTTTCTAGATTTTCTGGGACTCCTGTATCTGATCTCACATAACACAGCAGATGGGAGAGAAAACAGAATGGGGCAGAATCCAGTAACATGCTTTGGATGGCTGGACTGGCAGATTGCAGGAAACTGTGAAATGTTGATTGTAACTGCCAAGCCACCAAACAGTCAGAATCAATTAATTATCAAACTGGCACTTCATGTCAGGACAATAGGGAGACTCCAGGTTCCATTCCCCTTTGTTTTACTAATTTTATCAATCCAATACCACATTTATTTTTAAAAATTCCTTTGTTCTTGCATCGGTAGGTTCATTCTTTTGTATACTGACAACTAGATATCCACTGTTAATTGTAAATGTGTAGTTAATGTATCAAAATCAGTGAAGTCAGATTTTCCTAGTAGTTTAATGTTTTCTGGATAACAAATTGTTTTCAGGTACTAAAAATATTAAGTCTCTTTGAAATGGAAGACTTCTTTAAAAGATTGGAAGTTAAAGCGACAGTGTCAATATGTAGAATAGGATTTTTTTTTTGTTTCTTATTAATAACACCTCTTAGTGGATGAACTTAAAGGTTGGGTTTTTCCATTTTTGAATGTTGCTTCTAGAAGAAACATTTTTATTGGCCTAACATTTTGCAAAAACCTAAAATTTGAGCCAAATTTAACCTGGCAGTATTCCTTTAAGACATCATTAACTTTTTATTTATATTTAAGAATGCATATTCATAGCTTTAGGTACTAATTACATACATTTGATATACACACTATCGAAAGGATTAAACTAAAAGCCCCCACAAGGTACAGAGAGTAGCTCCCCACCATTGGGGATATACCCCAAAATAGCTTCCTACAGCCAACCATCACATTCTCTGTCCACTACTTTCTCATGTCCCCACAAAGATTTAAGGTCCTGGCATCCTAGAAGTGGAACCTCCATTTCAATTTCCTGTTGCCTTCAGCTGGAATTTTAGTTCTGCACCTCTGAAAATAAGGCCAATGAGGAGTCACATTCTTGCTTCTGGGATATTTGGACAGCTTCCCTAGTGCCTGATCAAATTTGCATTCAGTATGAAGGCTAGCTGACTGAAACTCAATCCAGACAAGATAGGAGGGTGGATATATTTGCAGATTAAGGGAAGTAGCCAGAAGTGGTTGGATTAAGTTATCCTCCTTGACTAAATCACTGAAGGGTGAGAGTTCCACAGAAAATACCTACCATGAATGTTCTTCTTCTAAATCTACTGATAGGTTCTCATCACAGAGTTATCTTGGGTAACTTTGCTGATCATAGCTGCAGTGATATTACAGGAGGTGGCATCTCTGATCACAGTTGCCAATCCATTTACCAAGAACACCATCTTAAATTTCACCCAGAAACTAATGGAAGGCAGCCGAAATACAAAGCTCGGGTGTAAGGTGCTCTGTCTGAAGCACTGTTTATGGACAGACTCATTTGGCAACAACTTAATAACTCAAGGTGTATCCCGGTGCACATTACAGTAGTCAGATCTGGAAGGACAAAGGCATAGAGGGCTGTAGTGAAATCTGCATCCAAAGGAAAAAGCTGCAACATTTTCAACAGGCACAGATTGAGAATGACATTTTAACCACAGTGGCCAGTAACAAGCTGGATGGGGTATACAAAATCCATACTGGAGAATAAGACATTAAGGAACAGCTCTGGGCCCAAGTGTTCCCACCCAACCATACCTGCAAAGCCTGCACAAGCTGGAGGTGGGGCTTAGGATGGGAAGCGGAGCAGCTCAGCGGGAGGCAGGCAGTGGAAGGGAGCAGACCACTGCTTTAAGTGCTTGTGGGGAGGGAGCGGGTGAGAAGTGCTGCCCAGGAGTTCATTGCCTGAGACCTGACAATGCAGATCTAAGCCATCCTGAAAAGGGGAGGCGGGTAACTGATTGTGCACTTCAGAGACTTTGAGATTCCTTGATTTGCTCTGTGGGAAAAAGGAGACTTGGACCGGAAGTGTTCCAGGGGGCAGCTGCTTAGCCCTCACAAGGTACAGAGAGTAGCTCCCCACCATTGGGCCCTGGACTGCAGTCTAGTAGCCAGGCTAGGCCTGGGCTCCCCTACCCAGTCCAAGAAGATGTAACAACAACAGAAGCCTTCACCTCGGGGGAGGACCCTGGGGAATACTGGCTGTTGAAGGGCCCAGACTCCAAAGTCCCTGAGCTAAAGGGAAGGACAAGAAACTCAGGGGATGAGGGAGCACTGAATGATAGGATTGTGTTTGGGAAGACAACCTGCCATACCCCCTCCTGGCTACTAGATGGTACTATTGGTCGTTGTTCATCTTCTACACAAGTATTAGATAGATTCCTTCAGTCAAGTAAAATGACTTAATCCAACCTCTTATTTTGGCTAATTCTCTTAATTTGAAAATATTTTCCCCCTCCCCTCTTGTCTGGATTAAGTTTCAGTCAGCTAGCCCTCATCCTGAACCCATATTTGACCAGGCATTAGGGAAGTTGTTCAAAGGTTCCAGAAGCAAGAATGTGACATTATTGGCCTTATTTTCAGAGGTGCTGAAATAAAATCCCAGCTGAAGGCAGCAGACGCTCTCAGTGCTGAGCAGCTTTGGAAGTTAGGTTGCTAGAGCTGTCATCAGTACACTGAAAGTAATGCAATGTATATCAACTCACTAACCATGCTAATAGCTTCATAAGCATGCGAATATGAGGTAGCCCTCATATTGACAAGTACCTTTAAATATTTAAGAACTGATTATCCAAACCCATTAGGCACACAGTTGTACGCCTCATTTTGCACATGCAATCACTGTGCATATATATGTAAACTGGGAAATTGCATGCACAAAGTATCAGAATCAGCCCCTGAAATGCACAATTACCAGGACAACACATGAAATCTTGGCAATTGAGCACACCTCCTATTTTGAAAAACCCAGCCCTTAAGGTCTATTTTGAATGCTCTCCACTATGTACCCAGATCAATGCATTATTCAAGAAGTTTTAAGTTAAACCTATTAAAAAGTTCCTCTGCATTGACTGTAGGGTAGAGCTTGAATTGTAGTACAAAGGATTTTTCCATTGATGGACCTACCATATAGTGATTCTCTCTATACACTTGTCCAATTAATTTTGTTTCTAAACTTGGAAAAACTGTATCAGGGTAGCTCATTTTATACTTCAATGTGATTTTGATTGTATTATACTACAGAAGTAGCATTGGCCTTCCTTCAAGTCTAGGTGAGAAGCTAATTGGTTTCAAACTGTTTTAAATATGCTGAAGTTATAGTTGTCAATTATTGTTCCAGAAAAATAATAATTCCTCAGACTGAACTCTGCTTTGTTAAAGGGCTTTAAAGTTGCCAAAATCATTAAACAAAGGGCAAATATTCTTTTTCTTATTTTACTCTGCTTTCAGACTTAGAATGCTTTGACTTCTGACCTGGAAATCGTGTTAATTTTGATCAGCTTTTGTTGTGAGTTTAAAGAATGTACCGTATGTTCTCACTTTTTAAAATGTTAATTGTGCTGAATGTGTTTCACATTGCTTAAAATGACTATAGGAACTGCTGGTGAAGGAGATGTGACATTATCTCTTAATATACTTGATATTCATGTATATTTGAAATAACTTCACTATTTGCTCTTACTTGACCTAGTCAAGGAACAATTTTTTACTGTGTGCCAACTTTTCCCAGCCTCCTTCCCTCAACTAGAAGGCTTATATTGTTGATGTAGCTGTGGAACTGAAGAAAAATGAAACTCTACTGTTGAAATTAACCACAAAAATGTAGTATTTTTAAAAAATCTTGAAATAAATTTAAAGGTATGCAATGGTGCTAAATGCACAAAACAATTGCAAATACAGTTTAAAAGTTTCCATGATCTAAAACTCTCATATCTGAAGAATTCTCAAAGTAATATGAGAAATTCTCAAGGTAATATTTTAAACACTTTTATTGACAGATAAAGGCTTCTACCAGCACTTTTGTGTGTGTGTGTTTCCATTACCTTTAATGCCTTTTTATCTCTTAGAATGTTGGCACATTTACCATTTGAAAACAAGAAGGGGCTAGAGTCACAGTGGTGCCCATTTCAAGGTTTTGAGACATCCATTTACTGATTCAGAGCAGGGTACACTGCAGCTGGCAGCATACTTCCCAGCATGGTTAGACAGACAGGCACTAACTCTGCTTAAGCTAATGCGTTAAAAATAGCAGGGTAGCTGGTGTTAGGTGGTAGCCTGAGCTGCTACACATGCTAAGTACAAACCTGCCAAGCCCCCCAAGTACATACTCAGTCGGCTAGCCCAAGCTGCTACTCGTATTATTTCCAGCTAAACTGCTGTATTGAGTATGTTAGTTTGAGAAGAGCTTGCACTTCTCTGTCCCAGCTACACTGTAGACAAAAGAGAGGGAAAAGCTAAAGAGACTGAATAAGAAATTGGTAGACAATCTTACTGATAGGCATAGGGTAAAATACATGGGAAAGAATTAAATAGACTGAATACAGGTGTCAAGTATCACTTGCATCTGAAGAAGTGAGGTTCTTACCCACGAAAGCTTATGCTCCCAATACTTCTGTTAGTCTCAAAGGTGCCACAGGACCCTCTGTTGCTGAATACAGGTGGTACACTTGGAGACTATACTTACTGGATTTCCTGAAAGAAGAAACATGCTTTTTTCAGCTGCTTATGGGCAAAGCCATTGTTTCAGTTATGCCCCTTCTTTGACTTCAGCAATGGTTTAAGGCTTAATGAATGGAAACTGGAAGCTTGAGTTTAAAGTATTTTTAATTAAATAAAAGTTAAATACACACCCCGTGACTGTAAGGACATCAGAATTGCCAAACCAGATCAAACTCCTGAGTCCAGGATTCTGTCTCTGATACTGTTTGATACTAATCAACAATGTGATTTTTTTCCCTTGGCCCTAGGCAGTTGGATGACTTGTGTACTCATGCATGAGGGTTTACAACCTTCATACATTTTCATTCCATCTAATGAAACTGCAGAGAACTTCTTTCATATAAATGTCTAATCCTCTTTGAGTCATACTAAGCTCCAGCATATAGATAAAAAGTGAACTGGGGTAATTGTAGTGTTTACCACCTAAACAGATGCTTTCCAACAGCAGGCCTGCCAGTCTGAAAAGCTTGAGAATGGGCACGTGATCCTGCTCATACTGACATCAATTGGACTTCTGCTAATGACTTCAGCGGGAACAGGAGTAGGTCCAAAATGTGTAGTTTGCACAGCTGCAATACTGAGTACCATGGAACTGTGATCAAAGACAGTTGGATTGAGGTTTGTACCATGCTTGCAAGCACAGTCTGACTGCCTGTCAGAATCTGCTTGAGATAGCGAGCTAGTGTAGAGTAGACACAGATGAGGAAGATGGTTTGTAATATCCCTTCCATGTGCATTTTAACCTGGTTGCCTTTGGATATCACCTACCCACTTATTTTTGTCATATGATGCTTAGTATATCATGTATTAATTTGTTAACATAGATTGACACAGGAAGGGGAACTCTCCCTGCACTAATTCAGGAGGAGGAGCTTTGGGGGAGCACAGCTCCTACAAACGTGTGAGAGAAAGGATAATTCACCTCATCCTTAAATAGAGGAGGAGAAGCTACCTCACTTCGCTTTTACTTTAACTCTTCCACATCTGCCTCTGCCTGCTTAGATGGACCCTTGTAAAAATGCCATGAGGTCTTGGAGCTGAAGTTAAAAAAATATGCCTGAAACTCATTATTCGCTCCAAAACTGCCTGCAATTCTGAAGAAAAAATAGCCTAAGAAGCAAGTAAATTTTGGAAGTAGAGATAGACTTACCCTTTTGGAAATATTTGGTTGTTAATTATTTTCTGTAACCCAAATCAACTCCTTTTAATCAGTACCTATATATCATCTAATCATAAGATGCACTGGATATGTGTTCTTTTGGGGAATCGGTTTGGCATAATTTTTTCTTATAATTCAAAGCCTTTTTTCCCTTTTAAAAGAAATGCATTAATTTAGTGACTTTAGAGCTCATGGAAGGTACCAGACTGACAAACTTAGAGAACAAAGTCCTCTATCCACAGACATAGAACAGATACAGTAAAGGCAGCCACAGTGCAAGTTTACCCATATGTCCTACCACCATGTTTCAACACTGACCTGGAGAGACCACCTCTATGAAAGTGAGGGTATTCCAGTTTTCATGCCAATTCATTTGTGGCCTCTTCACAAGACTAATTCTTCTTCTTTGTATTTTGATAGCACCTTTTATCCAGAGTCACAAACATCTTTATGAACATTAGTCAGAGTCTGCCAACAAGGGTGCCAGATAATGCCAGCTGGTGCGGTGGCTTTGTGGGGGGAGACATCTGTCTTCTGGCAACTTGAATGATCACCAACAGCCATTAACTTCAAACTTTTATCACTTGGGCTGATTTCAAAACAACAACCTCTAGGTTCAAAGAGAAATATTCTGTATCCCAAGCGGGATTGTACTTGGGGCAACAAGTCTGTGTTGCTGCTTCCTGTGCTACCCCAGCTACACTACTTTTTTGCTTGCTAGTTCAGATGAGAGCTAGCACAAGTATGTCTATGGGAGCTGGGAACCATGCTATTACCAGAGAAAACTCTCCAGTCACTATTTTGTGTTTCTGATCTACATTCTGAACAAGCAAAAATCACTCCACTCTGAGATGGACACTGCAGATCCTGAGTATCCTGAGCTCAGTAAGAATTTAGGATTTCTAAAATTAAAAAAAGTGTTGGCAGAAAGCCCAGTATTTCCAAGTGGTGCCTTGGCAAGAAGCCAAGTGTGTTTAGGGGTCAGCAGAGTCCTAACTTGAAGTAAACAGTAACTGTGCAAGGAAGGAAGGGATGACACAGAGGTCAGTCAGTTAAGACTCTAGCTGGTCAGAACACACTCATACCAGTTACAACTGGTTTTAAAGGTCAGCCCTGTCAATCAGGATTCTGAGGTAATGGTCAAGACTGAGCATGTGCCAGTGAGATAACTATAGCCAAGAATAAGAAGCTATATAAAGATAAGGATACAATGTAGCATAAAAGACCAGCTGCCTGTAACATTTTTGGGAGTGTGGAGGCTGCATCTGAAGAGGCAAGACCTGTGCAGGCAGAGCCGAAGAGCTAGCAAGAAAAGCCAAAGACAAACTGCTGCAGAGAAAGAGAAGAAAACTGGAGTGGAACAGAACTGACTGACCAGGAGCTGAACAACAGCAACAGTGCTTTTATTTTTAAAAGAAAGCAACAACACATTTATAGTATAAGCTTAATATTCTTTTTATTATAGTTTTTAGTTTAGGATAGTTTTATAGTATTTAATACGTGTATTCTTGACATGTGTGTGTTTTAATTGTGTTTTATCCGTGTGAACTTTAAAGCAACTTAAGATCTGTTGTTGGCAATTTGTTGCAAACTGGCCACTTGCAATTGCTTCGCTTAGTATCATTTGAACTATATGTTATTGTAGTTCAAGTGCTCTTTAGCTTGCAATAAGGGATTTGTGTCCCAGGGATTTTTGTGATTTATTTAGGATTTCTAGGATACACTGTACTAGGGATTATTAGCTATTTTAATAAAAAGATACTTTGTTTTGGAAAGATTACTCTCTGTGTCAATTACTTTATGGGAAGGCTATATCCATGTCCTTTGAGTGTTTCCTTAGCAACCCCAGGAACTCGGGGAGAACAGATTAAGGGGGCAATAGGCAGGTTAGTGTAGCAGCTCCCCCAAACTCATTTTTCAGGGTAACAATGCCCTTAGCTCACAGTGTAGATGTAGCCTTTGTCTCTGAATGAGGTGCCTGTTCCCTCCCACTGAGGGGCTGAGCAGCTCTGTCTCACCACTGGCTCAGCAATCTGCTTGTCCATATCACCCCATGCAAGTGCCTCCCTATTGCCTTCAGCAGGAGTTTCTAGTCCATTCTGTCCCCACCACTGACTCCAACCATGCTGGAAATGGTGTCAGAGGGCTCTGGTAGCAATTATTGTTTTAGTCCATAGGATAGCATGCCCCCCCCATCCCCCAGAGGCTCAGCCCAGAGTTCCAGGAGAAGGCACAATGGAGGTTACACTAGCAATCCTTTCTATCCTCTCTTCTCCAAAACCTCCTTCTCACTATTTGAAAGGTTCCTCTAATGCCTTCTGATCTCTATGTGTCTGCTATCAGCTCTACTGTCACAACCTCTACACAGAATAAATTCCTAATTAGAGATGTGCTGGAACAGGAACATGGACATATTGTGTTTTCAAATCCTTGGATCCAAACACAAACCTATTTTTGGATCCAAAATTAGGATGGATCTAGGCTGACCAGACAGCAAGTGTGAAAAATCGGGACAGGGGATAGGGAGTCAAAGGAGCCTATATAAGAAAAAGACCCAAAATTGTGACTGTCCCTACAAAATTGAGACATCTGGTCACCCTAGATCAGTGTTTCCCAAACTTGGGATGCCGCTTGTGTAGGCAAAGCCCCTGGTGGGCCGGGCCCATTTGTTTATCTGCCATGTCTGCAGGTCCGGCCAATCGCGGCTCCCACTGGCCGCAGTTCACTGCTCCAGGCCAATGGGAGCTGCTGGAAGTGGCGGCCAGTACGTTCCTCGGCCTGAGCCACTTCCAGCAGCTCCCATTGGCCTGGAGGAGCGAACCGCAGCCAGTGGGAGCCGCGATTGGCTGGACCTGCAGATGGGGCAGGTAAACAAATGGGCCCAGCCCACCAGGAGCTTTCCCTACACAAGCGGCATCCCAAGTTTGGGAAACACTGCCCTAGATGTATCCATTTGCCAGTTCTAGTTCAGATGTGGCTAATCTCACATAAGAAAAGCCGTTCTTGTGAGATTTGGGCCAATGATGATAGAAATCTAAGGAGATCTGGTCTACCAGAGTTCCCACATCTGTGGTAGAAAGAGCATGAGAACATATTCTGTAAAATCCAGATGTGAACATTAGACCTGTTTGGCCTCAGAACTGAATCCCAACTACTAATCTACATCAAAATCCAAAGCTCCAATTGCTTTATTCCTAGGGTTCCTCTCTGCTCCCAACTATCATTCTCAGTACATTCAGCATCCAGTTGTGCACTAAGGCCCAGCTTTCCCCTCTTTTTTGCTTGCCAGTCCAAGTCTCAGGCCTACTCTGAACACAGTTTTTGTACCGGTATAGTGATTTTAGTTAACTGTGTTGTGTGATTTTTTTTTAAACAGAAATAGTTATACCAGCATAACCTCTAGTGCAGATGTAGCTTATTCCTTTTTCCATATGGGAATCGCTATACAGGTATAAATGACCTTTAGACTGGTATAATGGCATTCACTCTGGAAGGGCAGAATATACCAGCATAGTTAAAGCAGAACACCCTCTGCGTACACAAGCCCTCAGTCCTCCTAATTCTGATCCCACGTGTTGTCATCCATTACCTCTATGATTCACTCACTGTTTTGAAACAGGTTTTCTTTGGCAAGCTGAGCATGCTACAATGCCTGTGCCAGAGCCCAAAATCAATGTGGGCAGAGCACCTTATAAAAATACTCAGTTTTGTGCTCTTATTTCCTACTCACAAAGTTCCAGTGTGTTCTAAATTTAGTTGCGCATATTCTTCCATCTCCAGTTCCTTGTTGTGCCAGTAATAATTGGCTAGACATAACTGTCAACTTTGTTGGAGACATAATGTAAATATTATGCATTTGTATAGCACCAAACTAATGGAAATAGTGCAATGTAGCAGTCTTTGCTGTGTTAAAATGAAAACCAAGTTTTCTCATCTCTTTGGAACAGTTCAATCTGTGGTGCAGTGCTTGATTTTCCAGCATTTGTTATGTTTCCTTGAATAATTCTTAAACAGGTCTCCTAGCAACAGACTAAGGGATAGCACAAGAACTTTTCCAAAGAAGAAGCATTTCTGTATTTTTGGATGGTACTCAAGTATTACGGTTTTCCATCCTCTCTTTTGGGAATATGTGTAAAGTAATGAAAGACTTGTCATAGTCAGTTGTCCATCTGTGTATTCCTGAGATAAGGGATTTGGGATGGGAAACTTGCACAAAGAGTAACAGAAATACCTTTAGTGGGTGGAATAATACTTTTCATTATAGCAGCTGGAGCAAACATCTTTGACAATACTGACTGACTTAAAATACAAACAAAAAGGGATGTTAAGTTCATTACACAGAGATTTTTCAAGTGCTACACCATTCTAGTGAATTTACAGAAAAAAAGGTATGAGAAAAGGGAGGGAAGAGATTCCATTATGTACATAAATCAATAATATTTGCAATTAATTTAAACAGATATTGAATCATTGTGGATAATTCAAATGAAGGACTGGTTTGTAGAGTCCAAGGGAATACATGTGCACATATGTATATAAATAAATAGGAGTTTCCTCTCCTGCTGCCCCAAGTGATTGGAAAATGTCTGACAGCTATATAAGGTAGTATTAGAATATGACAAAGGTGGAACAACGCACAGATTATATTATTTTCTATGGTATCCACTCAGTCTAGTAAAAGACAAGGTACAAAGTCTCATTAACAAAAAGCAGCATGTTTCCACTGAAATACAGAGTAACAACAGAACTCATTTGTGACTTGAATTAAAATGGTACAAACAGACTACTGAACTTGTGCATCCTTCTGGAAAAATAAGCACGGAGCTCTGATGGCACTTTTTGTCTTTGTTGTCAAGACAAAAAACATATCCCCTGTGATATGTTATGCGGGGGAGGGGAGGAGGGAGAAAGAGTTCTGACAGTTTTCTAAGGGTATCAAGAAAACAATTTAAGCCAAAGAAAAGAAACTTGGATAATTGTAGGCTATTACATCCTTAATTAAAGGTCAGTATAAAAGAATATCAGCATATCTGAGATATTTATCTTAACACCAATTTAAATCAAACTGCTATTTCAACCAATTTATTAAGTGACTTCAGGTTTAGATGCATTCTTAAGATGGATGTTCATGACCTGGAAGTAAAACTAATGTAGTATCAGCATGCAGATTTCAAAGTAGGAAAGGAATTAAGAAAATGCACACTGGAGAAATAAAAGATGAGTGCTTTCTTTGAGCTGAGAAGCCTTCTCTTGGTAGGCAAAAGATATTAAAAGGGATCACTTTTCCTACAAAATGAGAAAAATAATCTTAGGGTTTGAACCTACTAAGACAGGTGAACATCTCGTGAGTAAGGACTGTCACCAGAGTACAGAATTGCCCAATCTGGCCCTTAATTTGTATTCCTAGATAGGCGTTCTTTAATCAGATTGTTAAAACTGTATATTGGATTTTAATTTTCTAAAAGCCATTACAGTATTTGTCAGTAGTAATGCTGGGCAGAGACGGGTGAAGGAAAGGATGATCCAGAAGGACCCTAGGGTCTGATTTGGCTTCGAAAGCAAGGATTGAGCAGAGTGGGCATTCTAATGCTAGCCACAGGATAGTACTGTAATCTCCTGATGGGCACAGCTGGACTGCAGCTTTGTGCTGCACCCAGCACTCTAATATCTCCACATTACATCCAGCTCAGCTTGTCCTTGGTTTATCCTCATTGTAGGACAGAGGTATTCAACAGCATACAGCTCTGGCTTTCCTATTTCTAATTCTCAGCTTTCTCGTGTTTAGATTGCGAGCAGTCAGCTCTGTACACAGATAGAACCATCTTGACAGTTTAAAGGACTTTATGAGTCTCTCCACCATTAATATGAAGTCATAAAGGCATATTTAATGTTTTCTTCCTCAGAAACCAGCAGACTAAAATTCCAGCTCTTTAAAGTATGTCAGTACTAAATGCAGCAAAATGCAACCAAGGGGCTTTGAGAGAAAAACTTTCAAAGCTAAGTTCACCAGTACACTCCGGCTACATTTCACCCTACAAACCAAGTTTAAACAATGGGTTAAACCAGGCCTACAGGTATATTTGCATCACTATAATGGTGCAAAGTAGCTGGAGCATGACAGTGAATATTTAATCAAAAATAAAGAATAAAAGATATTGTAAAAAGCGAGTTCAGTGCCTTTAAAAGTTGCCACCTTGACAGTGCTGGGACTCTACTTACAGCGTGGATGTTGAGCCATGGTCAGTGGTTCAGGCTAGCCACCCGAGTAAGGGCTTCTGGGGTTTGAGCTCAAGGTGGCTAGCCCAAGCCACTGTCCATGTCACAACGTCTACACTGCTATTTTTAGCATGCTAGGGCATGTCTGTCTCCCTGGGACGCATGCTCTCAGCTGCTGTGTAGACATCAAAACAGGACCTGTCACCCACTTTGGCACTGAATAAGAGGGGAAGGATCAGAACCTCATGACAATATTAGCACAGACTTCTCCACACTGCCTTGATAATGCAGCTCATCTCTCACATGATCAAGTTACTTCTAGAGTCAAAGGAGTAACTCAGTTTCCATGTCCACTCAGGACTCAGCATCAATTAAAGTGTCTTCCATTTCGCAATGCTAACATGTTATAAGCTTGATGTAATATTCACTTAATTTTAATTCCCCTTCCCAGGGGCGTGCATTTGAAGAATGTTTCCTGACTTATCTTAATTCATATCTCCTGTTTCATAATTACCATTTTACCATACTTTGTACCCCTGTCATAGCTTAGTTGTGTTTTGAGAAATTTAATCAAATAATAATTAAATTCTGAGGGTAACACCTCTGGTTATCTCTTCATAATTAAACTTTACTTTTTTCTTCAGAAATGTTGGAAGGGAAAAGGCAATTGCTTGTAAGAATGCAGGCAAATCATTTGTGTGTTAGTTTGATGACTGAAAATGACTTTGGCAGCGAATTCAGAGGAGATGCACTTAATAAATTCAGATATGATTTTGTTGAAAATGTTATGTTTTCATTTGGGATGGGTAAGCCAGTTCCAAAAAGCCCAAGTACACGTCTTAAAACTTAAGGGATGTATGAGCAGTACATCTTAAGTAATGTTTTCTTTAAGCAAAGTGTGCAATACAAATTGATCCTCTTTTCCTCTCCCTCATATACATGTTAAATTATACTGTGATTTTAATACCATTTAAAACTCTTCCCAGGTTCCCTCAAAGTGGGACCTATCCGTTTTTGCATAACGAGGTAACTGGATCTTCCTTGGATATGAGGGCACAATGCAGGTCTCATGCTAGGGCAAAGGAAGAAATCAATTGAGGTGCAGTGGTGTGAGATCCAGTATCAGATCCTTATTCTAGTTATATAATCACTAGCTTTCCTTAGCTTGAGGTGCAGGTTTCTAGGATTCAGGGGTTTGCAAAGAAATGCTCCCTGCCTCTATTCCAGCATTCACACTGACAAAGCTGTTCTTAACTCATAATATATTAATATAATGTCTCTCCAGCAGACATGCTAGAGGGTATTTTCCCAAAATAGATAACAGTCAAGGCGAGCTAAAATAATAGCTTTGTATTTTACAGCTATTTACAGTCCGAAGGTAAAGTCATGCAACTGAAGAATATTCAAGAATGTGAATATAGTGTTGTTAGTGGTGCCAAAGGTACACATGTTGTTTTACTAACAAAAATTAGACTTGCACTCAGAAACTTACATCCAAGTTGGATGGATACATCAGCATTATGAAGTATGAGATAGATAGATAGAAGATAGTTTAAAGTGAAAAAGTAGGATTTTAAGAATGATTTGAAGATGCCTATGACAATAGAAGGCCAATCCAAGTAGATGGTACGACTTGGGAAAAAAACATAATTTATAATTTGGGGAGGTGAAAATGGGGGCATAATCACATGTTTAAATACTATAGTTTTGTATTTGGGGTAATCTTGAAGTAATTAGGATGTTCACAGTTACACTTGTGTATTTTACCTTATTAGACAGCAAGGTTTCACCTGGCTCCCACAAAAGCAGTTCTGAGTCCTCCTGTGTCATACCTTGAAAACATTACAATATTTTAATTTTAATTACTGCCATTTAAATTGTTTCTTGTACAGAGGGTTGTTCCTCTGTGCTTCTTTCATACCTCAAAACTTTCCTACATATCAAGGAAGCCAATATCTCAGACATGGACTAAACTCTTCCAAAATCTACCTATCTGTTAAAATATCCTGTTGATCCCAAGTTCCTACCTGAAATATACGTTTTCAACTACAATATGTCTATTGTTTCACACTTCTCATTATAATAATCCTAAAGGTCGGATTCTCAAATGTTTTCATAGTGTGCACCACATCATGATAGAAGGTTTCCCATTGAAAGTGACATTGACATTAGTGATCTCATAACATTCCTATGGCAACAGCCACTGCAAACATGAAAAAGCAACTTTTGGCTGTCTTTTAATGCAATATAGCTGGTGGAAATAGGCAGGACACTCAGTATCAGATAGCAGCTGGCTTTCTGAGGACAATGAGCTCTGTGTGCCACAGTCCAGTTGTCCACAAAGTACAGTCTGAGAAATGATGTTCTAGAGCAATTAAAGAACACTTCCTCTAATTAACTTCCATGACAGAAAACAATTGATTGAGGGCAGTGTTCTGTCTCCCAGGATCCCTAACATCTAATTTTTAACATTTGGAATCTGCATGTTAATGCCTCATTCTGGTAGTAGAAGACATACAGAGCCAGACTGGCTAACCAAAATAAAACTCCTGCTCTCCCTCAGTTCAAACTATCTGAAAATTATTTTTTAACTATTAAAAAACAAGGACAGTAATCACACAGTCATCTTTCTCCATAATATGTGTTCACTGATATAAATTACAGGGACATATCAGTATATTCCAGTTACTGGAAATAGATCACAGAATGCTGAGAATGTTTGGGTCCCACATAGATGCTTCAAAACGCATTACAGGAAATGCTCTGTTCTCCTTATGCTTCTCTCTGTGCAAAATCTAAATCAATGGGCTCTGTTTGGGCAGAGACATTTAGGGTTGGGAGTGGAATACTGAACCTATGGCATTGACTGCACAACCACTTATACAGCCCATGGAATGCAATACTGACTTGGATGCATTCTGTGTGAGTTTGGACACCACTGGATATTCACAGGCATCAGTATTGCTGATTACAAGCATTGAAAAATTATGAATCAGGACACAAAAAACATGTGATTGTTTTAAAAATCATGAGCTTAAAACACACTGGGTTATTTGTATTTGCCTTCTGTATTTTTAATCTTGAGGATACTCTTGTTTCATGTTTTCAAGTTTTCCTCCACAACCATAAAGGATAGAAACTTACTTTTAAAAAAATGCAATTCTTACTTAATCACATGCCCCCAAGCTGGAGCTTTAAGGGTAATTCCATAATAAAATCCTGGGACCTGGCAACACTAAGTCACTTATGGAATGACAGCTACCCCAGCCTGCCTGTTAACCACCCTCTCTGCTCCCACAGGAAGACATGACTGGAATGCAGACCACTCCATGGTCAGTGCCAAAGACCTTGAGTGTTCTGCTGATCTTGAACCTTCTGTGTCCTGAATGTCTTCAGCATTTCACTCAAAATGAGCTATACAGTAAGTTTACTTGTATTCTGTCTTAAGTAACTTTAATAGCCAAGGGAGGAAGGTCTGAGGGCAAAAGAGTTGTAGAGATTGTGGTGAGGGAATTAGAGGTTGAAAGCCAAGAAGATGGTGTGGGAAAGATAGAATGGAGCCTATGAGCAGGCAGTGCCAGCTCCAGTTTTCTTGCCACCCCACGCAGCAAAAAAAAAAAAAAAAAGAACCCGATTGCGCTGCTGCCGGAGTGCCGCTGAGGAGCAAGACAGTGCCGCCACCACCGATCTGGACATGCCGCCCCGACAATGGACACACTGCCACCCCTTTCCAAGCTTCCTTTGCTGGTGCCTCGAGCCGGCCCTGTGAGTAGATGTGCTAATGAGATATTAGGAAAAACTATTTCACTAGGAGAGTGGTGAAGCACTGGAATGGGTTACCTAGGGAGATGGTGGAATCTCCATCTGTCATAACTATAAAGGGAAGGGTAATAGCTGTCCTGTGTACAGTACNTTCACGCAGGCCCCTACATTTGTACCCTAAAGTTCAAAGTGGGGATCTCAGTCCTGACACCATCCTTAGAAGTTTTTAAGGCCCGGCTTGACAATCATCCTGGCTGGGATGATTTAGTTGGGGTTGGTCCTGCTTTGAGCAGGGGATTGGACTAGATGACCTCCTGAGGTTTCTTCCAACCCTAATCTTCAATGATTCTATGAATGGTTCCAAAAAAAAAAAAACCCAAGAAGTCATATACACCACAAAAGAAACACACAGGTATTAGCACAGTTTTGTCTGTGATGGAAAGGCAGGTGATGATGATTTCTCTAATGAAGTGGAGCATGGGCTTTATTTGCATATGACCCAAAACTGGAAGGAGTTGCAAGCACTTTGGAGGACAGAATTGGAATTCAAAACAACCTTGATAAATTAGAAAATTAGTCTGAAATCAACCAGATGAAATTTAATAAAGACTAGTGCGAAGTCCTACACTTCAGAAGAAAACATCAAATGCCCAACTACAAAATGGGGGAACAACTAGCTTGGTGATAGTACTGCTGAAGAAGATCTGAGGGATAGAGTGGATCACAAATTGAATAAGAGTCAACACTGTAATGGAGTTGCAAAAACAAAGGCTAATACATTCTGGGGTGCATTAGCAGGAGTGTTGTATGTAAGACACAGGAGGTAATTGTCTTTCTCTACTTGGCACTGGTGAAGCCTCAGCTGGAATAAAGTCTTCAATTGTGGCATCACACTTTATAAAAGATGTGGACAAAGTGAAGAGAATTCAGCAGAGAGCAACAAAAAAGATAAAAGGTTTAGCAAACCTGACCTATGTGGAAAGGTTAAAAAAACTGGCCATGTTTAGTCTTGAGAAAAGAAGACAGAGGGAGGACCTGATAACAGTCTTCAAATATGTTAAGGAATTTATAGAGAGGACAGTGATGAATTATTCTCCATAGTCACTAAAGGCAGGACAAAAAATAATGAGCATGATCTACAGCATGAGAGATTTAGGTTAGGTATTAGGGAAAACTTTCTCACTATAAGAGTATTTAAATCTGGAACAGGCTTCCAAGGGAGATTGTGGAATCCCCATCACTGGAGGTTTTAAGAACAGGTTGGACAAAAACCTGTCAGGGATGGTCTAGGTTTACATGATCCTCCCTCAGTGCAGGAGGCTGGACTTGATGACCTCTCAAGGCTTTTACAGCCCTACATTTCTATTATTCTGTTATTTATTACTGGCAAGAATAGCATATCTGGGGAAGCTGAGACAAGACTCTCAAGCAGTGACAATTTAAACGCACAACATTTAAAAAAGATTAGGAGCACGATTTCAAATGTCTCATTGAACACGCTACAACATCATGCATCACAAATGTGGAGCTACTTAATTTCAAAGCAATTTTAAAAATCAAACTGAACAAGTCTCTCACTCTAAGTAAATGAGACTTGGCAGGTCTTTTCAAACCTAGAGAGTCAAATCTTAGCACAGAGTGTAAAGTTCTGGATCATAGAAGGAAACAGAGACTACAGAGGGGGGGAAATCTCTTAACAATCATTGCTACAGAGAGGGAGAAAGGAAGCGCATGCCCCATACACCATTGCCAAGAAAATCAAAAGAATCGTTGGTGTGGGAATTTTTATCTCTAGATCAAAAGGCTAGTTGAAATGCAATCTGCTGTTTGTGTAGAAAAGTATCTGTAGAGAAGGGGGGGGGGAGGAAGCAAACACATGGGAATATTTGCTCTAAAATGTCAATGAAAAATAAGTATTCCTTACTGAAGAAGGAATATTTGCAGAGTTCAGCAAACCACCCATACTGCAGATGGGGAATGATGCAGGAGGAGTTGGAGGGCATAAGAAATGCTGAACATAACCCCATCTATACTTGCAAAATAAATGAGTTTAACAACCATAATTAAGTTCACTTTTAACTCTTTAGGGACTGAACAGGCTTTTAACCCAATCTGCACTGTTAATGTAGATGAGCCAAACAATAAGAACATAAGAATGGCCGTACTGGGTCAGACCAAAGGTCCATCCAGCCCAGGTATCCTGTCTACTGACAGTGGCCAACGCCAGATGCCCCAGAGGGAGTGAACCTAACAGGTAATGATCAAGTGATCTCTCTCCTGCTGTCCATCACCATCCTCTGACAAACAGAGGCTAGGGACACCATTCCTTACCCATCCTGGCTAATAGCCATTAATGGACTTAACCTCCATGAATTTATCCAGTTCTCTTTTAAACCCTCTTATATTCCTAGCCTTCAAAACCACCTCAGGCAAGGAGTTCCACAGGTTGAATGTGTGCTGTGTGAAGAAGAACTTCCTTTTATTTGTTTTAAATCTGCTGCCCATTAATTTCATTTGGTGTCCCCTAGTTCTTAAATTATGGGAACAAGTAAATAACTTTTCCTCATTCACTTTCTCCTCATCTCTCATGATTTTATATACCTCTATCATATCCTCCGTTAGTCTCCTCTTTTCCAAGCTGAAAAGTCCTAGCCTCTTTAATCTCTCCTCATAGGGGACCCGTTCCAAATCCCTAGTCATTTTAGTTGCCCTTCTTTGAACATTTTCTAAGGCCAGTATATCTTTTTTGAGATGAGGAGACCACATCTGTACACAGTATTCAAAATGTGGGCATACCATGGATTTATATAAGTGCAATAAGATATTCTCTATCTTATTCTCTATCCCCTTTTTAATTATTCCTAACATCCTGTTTGCTTTTTTGGCTGCCGGTGCACACTCCAAGATCTTTTTCCTGGTTAGTTGTAGTTAAATTAGCCCCCATCATAGTCTATGTATAGTTAGGGTTATTTTTCCCAATGTGCATTATTTTACATTTATACACATTACATTTCATTTGCCATTTTGTAGCCCAATCACTTAGTTTTGTGAGATCTTTTTGAAGTTCTTCACAGTCTGCTTTGGTCTTAACTATCTTGAGCAGTTTAGTATCATCTGCAAACTTTGCCACCTCATTTTTTCCCCTTTCTCCAGATCATTTATGAATAAGTTGAATAGGATTGGTCCTAGGACTGACCCTTGGGGAACTCCACTAGTTACCCCTCGCCATTCTGAAAATTTACCATTTATTCCTACGCTTGGTTCCCTGTGTTTTAACCGGTTCTCAATCCATGAAAGGATCTTCCCTCTTATCCCATGACAACTTAATTTACGTAAGAGTCTTTGGTGAGGGACCTTGTCAAAGGCTTTCTGGAAATATAAGTATAAGTATGTCCACTGGATCCCCCTTGTCCACATGTTTGTTGACCCATTCAAAGAATTCTAATAGATTAGTAAGACATGATTTCCCTTTACAGAAACCATGTTGACCTTTGCCCAACAATTTATGTTCTTCTATGTGTCTGACAATTTTATTCTTTACAATTGTTTCAACTAATTTGCCCGGTACTGACTGATAGACTCATCGACTCATAGACTTTAAGGTCAGAAGGGACCGTTATGATCATCTAGTCTGACCTCCTGCACAACGCAGGCCACAGAATCTCACCCACCCACTCCTGTAACAAACCCCTAACCTATGTCTGAGTTATTGAAGTCCTCAAATCGTGGTTTAAAGACCTCAAGGTGCAGAGAATCCTCCAGCAAGTGACCCGTGCCCCACGCTCCAGAGGAAGGCGAAAAACCTCCAGGGCCTCTGCCAATCTGCCCTGGAGGAAAATTCCTTCCCGACCCCAAATATGGCGATCAGTTAAACCCTGAGCATGTGGGCAAGACTCACCAGCCAGATACCCAGGAAAGAATTCTCTGTAGTAACTCAGATCCCACCCCATCTAACATCCCATCACAGATCATTGGGCATATTTACCTGCTAATAATCAAAGATCAATTAATTGCCAAAATTAGGCTCTCCCATCATACCATCCGCTCCATAAACTTATCAAGCTTAGTCTTGAAGCCAGATATGTCTTTTGCCCCCACTACGCCTCTGGGAAGTCTGTTGCAGAACTTCACTCCTCTAATGGTTAGAAACCTTCGTCTAATTTCAAGTCTAAACTTCCTAGTGTCCAGTTTATATCCATTTGTTCTTGTGTCCACATTGGTACTAAGCTTAAATAATTCCGCTCCCTCCCTGATATTTATCCCTCTGATATATTTATAAAGAGCAATCATATCTCCCCTCAGCCTTCTTTTGGTTAGGCTAAACAAGACAAGCTCTTTGAGTCTCCTTTCATAAGACAGGTTTTCCATTCCTCAGATCATCCTAGTAGCCTTTCTCTGTACCTGTTCTAGTTTGAATTCATCCTTCTTAAACATGGGAGACCAGAACTGCACACAATATTCCAGATGAGTTCTCACCAGTGCCTTGTATAATGGTACTAACACCTCCTTATCTTTACTGAAAATACCTCGCCTGAGGCATCCCAAGACCGCATTAGCTTTTTTAATGGCCATATCACATTGACGTTAGACTTACCGGTCTGTAATTGCCGGGATCACCTCTAGAGCCCTTTTTAAATATTGGCGTTACATTAGCTATCTTCCAGTCATTGGGTACAGAAACCGATTTAAAGGACAGGTTACAAACCATAGTTAGTAGTTCCACAATTTCACATTTGACTTCTTTCAGAACTCTTGGGTGAATGCCATCTGGCCCCGGTGACTTGTTACTGTTAAATTTATCAATTAATTCCAAAATCTCCTCTAGTGACACCTCAATCTGTGACAATTCCTCAGATTTGTCATCTACAAAAGCCGGCTCAGGTTTGGGAATCTCCCTAACATCCTCAGCCATGAAGACTGAAGCAAAGAATTCATTTAGTTTCTCCGCAATGACTTTATTGTCTTTAAGTGCTCCTTTTGTATCTCGATCGTCCAGAGGCCCCACTGGCTGTTTAGCAGGCTTCCTGCTTCTGATGTACTTAAAAAATTGTTATTACCTTTTGAGTTTTTTGGCTAGCTGTTCTTCAAATTCCCTTTTGGCTTTTCTTATTACATTTTCACACTTAATTTGGCAGTGTTTATGCTCCTTTCTATTTACCTCACTAGGATTTGACTTCCACTTTTTAATAGATGCCTTTTTATCTCCCACAGCTTTTTTTACATGGTTGTTAAGCCACAGTGGCTATTTTTTAGTTCTTTTACTGTGTTTTTTAATTTGGGATATACATTTAAGTTGGGCCTCTATGTTCTACAGAAAGTAGAGAACAGGGCAAAATTTGCAAAAGTGCCCAAGGGATAGATTTTTAAAGGTATTTTGGTGCCTAAAGATGCAGAGAGGCACCTAGATGGATTTTTAAAAGTGCCGAGGTGCCGAAGTCCTATTAACTTACAAATGTGTTCCCAAATTCTATTTTTAAAAGTTAATTGGCAGAGGGATAGCTCAGTGGTTTGGGCATTGGCCTCCTACACCCAGAGTTGTGTGTTCAATGCTTGAAGGGGCCACTTAGGGATCTGGAGCAAAATTGGGACTTGGTCCTGCTAGTGGGGGCTGGACTCAATGACCTTTCAAGGTCCCTTCCAGTTCTAGGAGATAGGATATCTCCATTAATTAAAAAAAAAAATTAATAATTTAATTTAATTTGGACCAGATTGACAAAGGCATTTAGGTGCCTAAAGATGCAGATAGGAGCCATTGGCATTTTTAAAAGCATCTAAATGAGTTAGCAGCTTAACTCCTATTGAACTGCTTTAAAAGTAGTATTGTATGTGCTGAGAATTTACTCAGCAAGTGTTTATCTCTAAGCATTGCTGAATAAGAATGGTGCAGGCTACTGACAATATTAATTGCTGTCTAGTGGCAGAATTTACTGTTGTCTTTTGTTACGTTACCTAAGGCCAAGTGGTCTGGAATTGGCATCTACATTGCCAACTACAGCCCAGTGTGGCTTCTATTTGAAATATAGCAAGGCACTTGTGCAAATTATACCCATAGAATAGAACACAGTTCCCCCCCTCCCTCAACATGGCATGGGTTTTTTCTTAACATGGTTCTAAAATGGTTTTGGCTCCAGCTACACTGGCTAGTCCAAACTATTAAGCTACAACCAAATTAATACTTAGCACAATTGTTAAACAGTTCTTTTGTGAGCATGGATGAGCTCCAAATCAAGAATTGACTCTGTGCCTCTCTGCCTTTTTGAGTGATTTAGCTAACATTCACTATTCTGGATCTTATCATACTCACAGCTGTTAGAGAAATATTGTTAAAGGCAATGCAGAATTCAGGTGGCTATGGGTTTAGAGGAACATAATTTTTACTTTATTTTTACAGTACTACCTCAAAAACTCCATCTATATATTCCTTTGTGTTTGAAGATACTAGACTGAGCATTATATACATTTCCTTTTCTTTCCACCTAAGAAAAAGGTCCCCCTTGAATATATTTTAAAAAGCCCATTCATAAAAGATGAGACCCGGGCACTGATTAAACCCATGCGTATACTCTTAGCTACCTGACTGACAACACTATGTGAGTTCAGAGTGGGAAAGATAGTTTGAAAAATATTTAAGTACTTCTGAGCTTGAGTGTAAGTTCCATAGTTTCTCACAGATGGGGATAATAATTACCTTCCTGTACTTTCACTTCCCACTGGTACTATACAGACTGTGTTAAACTGAAAGGAAAGATACAACAAAAATGGCATGCAATTTTAATTTGCTTCTTGCTTGGAGAAGGGTATGAGAATGGTTTTCAGTATTACCACAATTTGTTTAGCTGTGTGTGTCCAGAGAAGAGACAGGAAGTGGAAAAGACAGAGAATAAAAAATCCTTTAAACTATTTTTACATTTAAATCCAAATCAAGCATCATCTCTAACAGAGTGATCTTACCCTACCCTCAGCATATACTTTAAAGTATTCTCAAGATTTCAAGTATAGTTTGGTTTGACTTGAATAAAAGATCCACCCTTTTGTAGGCAAATTATTTTGGCTGATCTCTTGGCTGAACACCGAAGACAGGTCTCACAGGATTTAGTTTTTCCCTTTGTTGTTGTTGCATTTTGTTTCTGGATACAATCTGTAAAGTTTTCAATTAATAAAGCGCCTATTAATACAGCACCTTTTCATTATCCAACCAAGGCATCTTTAATTTTATTTCAGCAGCAGACAAGCTACTATCACTAACTTGTCACCGCAATTTGTCACATTCTTTGTGACATATTTCACTGAATTATTGCCTCCCTAACTTATTGTCAAAGTCCACATATCTAGGACAAATCTCTAAAATTGAATGAAATGGTTAAAAGCATCAAAAGCAAGTTTAACTTCCAAACAGTCTGCATTTTCCCAAATATCAACTAACACTGAGCTTGGGGAGTTTCTTACTGACTTTGATGCTGTTGTTGTTATGCCTATTGTTGCTGTAGTGCCTGTAACAAAACACCAGTATAACAGCATGTTATTGGTGCTGGTTTGGTAACCTAACAGAAACAGTAATTCTTGTGAAGGACACAAAGGACCCATGCTTCCTTTCACAAACTGTTAAAAGAAAATGTCCCGTAATTTAAATATCATGAACTAAGAATTTAAATACTGCGAGACCTGTCTTATGGGCCCAAAGAAGAGACCAGCCAAAATAATTTGCCTGCAAAAGGGTGGGACTTTAATGCTAGGTCAAAACTAAGAAGCTAAATCATGAGTTAATTGGCATCACAGAGATTTGGTGGGATAAATGTCATGACTGGAATAGTGGTATATAACAGTTTAGCTTGTTCCGGGAGGACAAGGGGGAAAAAAGAAGGAGGTGTTGCATTATACAAGAATATATACACCTGTTCTAAGATCCAGAAGGAGGTGAGAAGCAGACCAGTTGAAAAGTCTCTGACTAAAGACAAAATAGGGAAAAAATAAGGGTGATGTCATGGTAGGGGACTACTAGAGAGTACCAAATCAGGAAGAGAAGGTGTGTAAGGCATTTCAATACCAAACAACAGAAATATCCAAAACACAAGATCTGGTAATAATGGAAGAATTTAACTACACCAACATCTGTTGGAAAAAGAATACTGCAAAACACAAACATTTCCAGTAAGTTCTTGGAATGTACTGGGGACAACTTGAGGAAGTAACACTGGGGACAGCCATTTTAGACTGGATTCTGACCAACTGGGAGGAATTGGTTGCAAATCTGAAAGTAGAAGATAATTTGGGTGAAAGTGATCATGAAATGATAGATTTCATGATTCTCAGAAAAGGAACTAGTGAGAGCATCAGAATAAGGACAATGAATTTCAACAAAGACTATTTTAACAAACTCAGAGAACAGGCAGGTAAGGTCCCACGGGCAGAAAATCTAAGAGGAAAACAAATTAAGGAGAGGTGGCAGTTTCTTAAGGAGACAATATTAAAGGCATAACTGCAAACTATCTTGATATGAAATAAAGATAGGAAGAAAAGTAAGAAGTCAACATGACTCTATCAGGAGCTCTTCAATGACCTGAAAATGAGAAAGGACTTCTACAAAAAGTGTAAACATGAATGAATTGCCTGGGAGGAGTACAAAAGAATAGCATAAACATGTAGGAACAAAATCAGAAAGGCTAAGGCACAAAATGAGTTATACCTAGCAAGGGATAGAAAAAGGAACAAGAAGAGGTTCTTTAAATACATTAGACGCAAGAGAAAGACTAAGGAAAGTGTAGGTCCTCTATTTTGCAGGAAAAAGACCTAATAACTGATGATATCAAGAAGACTGAAGTGTTTAATGCCTATTTTGCTTCAATCTTCACTAGAAAGGTTAATAGTAACCAGATTAATATTAACAGCACAATTAATATTAACAGCAAGGTGGAGGGAACACAAGCCAAAACAGGGAAAGAACAGTTTAAAGACTATTTAGATAAGTTAGATGTATTCAAGCCAGCAGAGCCAGATGAAATTGATCCTAGCATACTTAAGGAATGAGCCGAAGCATTCTTGGAAACATTTACAATTATCTTTGATAAATTCTGAAGGACAGGTGAGGTCCCAGAGGACTGGAGAAGTGTAAACATAGTACCTATCTTTAAAAGGGGCATGAAGAGGACCGGGAAATTATAGATTAGTTAGCCTTTCTTTGATACCTGGAAAGATATTGGAACAAATTATTAATCAATTTCTAAGCACCTAGAAGATAACAGGGTTAATAGGAATATTCAGCATGGATTTGTCAAGAACAAATCAGGCCAAACCAACCTATTTTCTTTCTTTGACAGTGTTATTGACAGTCTAGTGTTAGTGACAGTTTAGTGGATAGGGGGAAAGGAGTAGACATGATATATCTTGATTTTAGTAAGACTTTTGACACAGTCCCACCTGACATTCTCATAAGCAAGCCAGGGAGATATAGTCTAGATGAAATTACTATCAGGTGGGTGCACAACTAGTTAAAAGAGTGTACTGAAAGAATAGTTATCAATGGTTTGCTGTTATACTAAGAGTGTCTATATAGTAAGGTCAATTCTGGGTCCAGTACTGTTCAATATTTCCACTAATGTCTTGGATAATGAAGTGGAGAGTATGCTCATAAATTTTCAGAAGGCACCAAGCTGTGAGGGCTTGCAAGGATTTTGGAAGACAGAATTAGAATTCAAAACAACCTTGATAAATAAGAAAATTAGTCTGAAATCAGCAAGTTGAAATCTAGTAAAGACAAGTGCAAAGTACTACACTTCAGAAGAAAAAATCAAATGCACAACTACAAAATGGGGACTAACTGGCTAGGTGGTAGAACTGCTGAAAAGGATCTGGGGTATATAATGGATCACAAATTGAATAAGAGTCAACAATGTGATACAGTTGTAAAAAACACTAATATTCTGGGATGTATTAACAGGAGTGTTGTATGTAAGACATGGGAGGTGATTATCTCACTCTGCTTGGCATTAGTGAGGCCTCAGCTGTCCAATTCTGGTGATAGACATTACAAAAGATGTGGACAGATTGGAGAGAGTCCAGAGGAGAGCAAGAAAAATGATAAAATATTTAGAAAACCTAACCAATGTGGAAAGATTAAAAAAAACTGGGCACGTTTAGTCTTGAAAAAAGAAGTTTGAAGTCTTCAAATATGTTAAGGACCATTATAAAGACAATTATTCTCCATGTCCACCTATGGCAGTCAAAAAAGTAATGGGTTTAATCTGCAGCTAGGGACATTTAGGTTACATATTAGGAAAAAATCTTTCTATCTATAAGGGTAGTTAAGTTCTGGAACAGGCTTCCAAGGGAAATTCCACAATTCCACCCATCACTTGAGGTGGTTTAGAACAGGTTGGACAAACATCTGTCAGTGATGATCCAGGTTCACTCGGTCCTGCCTCAGCACGGGAGGCTCGACTTCATGACCTCTCAAGATCTTTTTCAGCCCTATACTTCTATATTAGTGTTAGCATGGAATAGATAAAAGGATTAAAAGGAAGTGAGGAAAGAAGACAAATGCAAGATGCATTTCTGATACCACTTCAGATATTTAGCTTAAATATTTGTTTATATAGTGCATCAGTTGTAGCCTGATTTAGGGTATACTAATAGCATTATTTTGGATAATATGGGAATTTAATTTATTATTTTAATTTTATTTGCTTTAATAATATTAATAATGTTAATTATTAATTACTAATATTAATTAGTGTGGGGTTTAGGCTTGCCAATCTGTTTGATCAGAAGATAAAGGTTCCTGTCCTGAATCAGGCTCCACAGAATTTACAAAGGACCCTTGGGGGTATGACAGGAAGCTCACACTGAGACAGATATAGTCTTAAAGACTTTTTATTCAAATTAATAATAGTAAGTAAATGGTAAAATACCCAGATTTACAAAATTACAATTGCATTACTGCTATTCAAAAGATACATATAATAATATAGTATTATATGCAACAAAGCTTTGGTTAATATACTCACATCCTTCCTTGATAACCAGGTGGTAAGAGACACAGGAACAGCCTTGCGGTTCAGGTTTCTCAATTCCTTAGAGAGGGATGCAGTGCTTAGAAGAATTTAATGCTAAAAGCTATCTAAACTAAATTAGAGTTTACTTGACTTTTAGGGTCACTTCTTTTATAGGGCAAATGCCGGAAATCCTTTCTCTTATGCCCAAATTTCATTCCTCACCCACAGAAATGTTAGGGTACACTTACCCCATAGGCTAATATGTATGTGTGTATTGATGACAAGTATGTATGCACATCAGTCTCTTGTGGTGTACTTGTTAAGTCTGTGGGTACAACATTGAGAACCTCTCTATGCCATTCTCCATTGTCTATTGGTCTAAATAAAAGGTCATAGGTGTAGGTACTATTATCTATTTGGGTATAGGAAAAACAAGATAAAAGGTCAACTTTGCTTTCTGGGTAAAAGATCTTAATATAGATATGCTATCTTTGCTTTAGCTTAACATACAGGATATGTTAAGGCCTGTAGGTCTCTTGCATTACAGCCAAACTTATTTTTAATATAAATCTATAAACCTATTACAATACTTAAACTATAAGAAAAAAAAATATATATATATATATATAAGCAAGCAGGTTAGTCCTTTAGGCTACACAGTTTTATTCCAAATGCTATAATGATAGGAGTGATATAAAAACCTATATAGAAAGATTAGATAGAAATCTCACAAGTTTAGTGCCCTTGTGGTGGAGAAGAGAGTAGAGTAGCTTGCAATGTCTGGAGGGTACTGGACACAAACAGAACATGGTAATTCTCTCTGGCTCTCTAGCTCCCAGATTAACTAAACACAGCCTATACTGTCAGTACACAAGATCTACCTATGTCCTTGCTTGTGCGAAGCAGGGACTGATGACTATATTACTACTGTAGTACCCCCAGGGCTCCTTCATGGGGACAGGGAGAGACCTGGATCTATGGAAGACAACTCAGGAGGAGTGAGGCAAAGAGTGTACTTGCATAAGTTCCCCACTTCCCCAAGTATTTCCAAAGGTTCTTTGTGTAATGATGCAAATTTCCTGAGACAGGGATGTTTCCAAGGTCACATTTTGGGGAAGCAAGTGGGTATTTTGTGGCCCCTGGACGTCACTAAGAAAAAACCTTCCAGGAGTCCAGGGGTTAGTTAAGCCCCTGGAAAATCTTGGATTTTGAGAGTTTAAAAAAGTAAAATTTGGCTACTGTGTCAGTATTTTGCTATTATTTATAACGTATATAAAGGATGAAAATTCTCCAGTTTGCTGCTCTTTGAAGTATAATTTTCCCTGTTTGCCTGGCAAGAAAAAAATAGAATAGAATGAAATATTGACAATATTGCAACACCGCTTTCTATTATATCTATCACACTAAAAGGCAAGGGTGATACAGTTTATACACTGCACCTAATTTATGAATTATTTGTGCTGATAACCCCAAATGCAAATACAAGGTTTAGAGAACGTTAACAAAATATACTAAATTATACTGTTCTTACTGTGAAGATCCTCCAAATGGAATCTGCTTATACAGCAAACAAAACACCAGTATTTTAATTTTCAGCAAGTGCCATATAAAACTTGAAACTGTAAAACCTCTACTAAGAACTACTGAGCAATTAGGAAGACACACATTCATTAAATAAGTCAATCAGTAAAATAACATACTTCAAAAACAACTGTGGATTGACAAGGCAAAAAGATCCATATGGTCTTCACTTTTTGATTGGCACCACAAACAGGCAGGATCATTCTAATAATAAGTTCAAGGATAGGAAGCAGTATTGAAAGCTAAGCCTCTTCCAATACAATACCAATAAAAAAGAAGTTAATCAACTGGTTGGCTTACCATTTACCATATGTTCTTCTTTAAATTTTCTTTAATCTGACTGGTGATGATAATTGCTAAAATTATATGTCCATGGAAGCAAAATTCTTAATCAGATAATGTAGTATCCACTACAAGTTATCACCAGTTACATAACTGATGTGTGAAACCAGAAACCAGTCCCTGGCCTGAAATAGCCAAAGTAAACACTGCATCAGAACTTTCTGCAAGGGACAAGTGGACAACAAGACAGGGCGCTGTCTTCCTGGAGTCAAGACGTGAGACATCACTCTAAGATTGGATAGGCGTCTGAAGTTGATGGGCAAGGATCCATTTGTTATAGTTCATATTGGCACTAATGACCGAGTTGTGGGATATCTTGCAAATAGTAGATGACTTCATGGAAGCTGGAAGTGTGTTGAAGAAGAAGCATGTGCCAGCGATCTTCTTTGAGATGCTTCCCGTCCCACAGGTGAAGGAAAAGAAAAAGCAGAAGATTCAGGAAGTGAACCACTGGCTAGATAAGTAGTGTAGGTTTTCTGGAACATTGGTTCACCTTCTATGGGTACAGGGGGCTGTATAGTTTGGACAGCCTCCCTCTCAGTAGAAGGGAGACAACGGGAAAGGCTGGCTAGAGTAGTCAGGAGGATGTTAAACTAATAGCAAAAGAGGAGGGTAAAAAGAGGGAAAATCAGAGCACTCCACACAAAATGGAGATGTTGTGAACAAAATTAATCAATGGACCAAAGGACACACACAAAAAAAGAAATTCTTTAATTGCCTATACATCAAACCCAGGATCCTGAGTAACAAACAAAAAGAATTAGAATTGCTTATTTATGTGCATAAATTCAATCTATTTAGTATTACTGAAACCTGGTGGGATGATTCACATGATTGGTTATAACCTATTTAGGAATGATTGAGTAGGCAAAAGGAGAGGGAGTGGCATTCTATGTAAAAAAAATGCCCTTACCTGTTTCCAAGTCACTAATAACTCAGAAGAAATGTTCTTGAATACTTATGCATCAGTGTCCTAACAGATAAAGCACAAAGTGGGGTATTAGCTGGTGTCTATTACAGGCTACCAAATCAAACTAGGGAACAGGATGACAATCTATCTATAAAGTGTGGGGGGAAAAGTTGTGTGATCATAGGGAACTTCAATTTGAGTGAAATATGCTGGAGGTCTCATGCTCTCATTGAAACTTCCTTTGAATTTCTAAAGCTAATAAATGACAATTTCCTAAACTCAAAAAGTGTTGCAGCCAACATAGGGGAATTCTTTATTAGACCTTTACCTAACAGATAAAGATGAGCTGATCACAGAACTAAAAATTAATGGTAGCTTATGTACAAGGGATCACAACTTGATCATATTTATAATGTGCAAGCAGAATAAAGTCCAGACCAGTACTATATATATATTAATAGGGCCAATTTCGCAAAGCTAAAAACAATTATGAGCTAAATCTACTAGGAGGAAGAATTTAATCAGAAAAATGTGAATGATAATTGGGAATCATTTAAGAATACTTACCAGATGCCCCAAAAACCACAATCCCACAATTGAGGAAGAAGGCTGGGCTGGTTAAAAAACCCAACCTGGTTTGGAGGGGAAGTGAAGGCAACTGTAAGATATAAATAGTATATATAAACAAGTAAAAGAAAGGAGATGATTATAGTAATGAACATAAATCAAAAGTTAGGAATTGTAGAAAATTGTTAAGGGAAAGAAGGGAACAGATGGAACTATCTATGGCCACCAGAATTAATGACAATAAGAAGGAGTTTTTAAAATATATTCAGAACAAAAAGAATCCTGACAATGGTATTGATACATTAATAGATGGAAATGGTAGAATTATCCATAATAACGCAGAAAAGGCAGAAGTGTTCAATAAATATTTCTGTTCTGTATTTGGGGAAAGCAGATGATATCGTCTCATCATATGGTGGTGCTAACACTCTTTCCATTCCACTAGTATCTCAGGAGGATATAAAGCAAAGGAACTCAAGTTAGCCATTTTTAAATCAGCAGATCCAGATAGCTTACATCCAAGAGTTTTAAAAGAGCTGGCTGAGAAAAATCACTGGACGGTTAATCTTGATTTTCAATAAAACTTAGAGCTCTGGGAAGTTCCAGAAGACTTGAAGAAACCTAATATTGTGTCAGTTTTTTAAAAGGGTAAACAGGATGACCAGGGCAATTACAGGCTTGTCAGCCTGACATTTACCTCAAGCAAGATAATGGAATAGCTGATACGGGACTCAGTAAATAAAGAATTAAAGGAAAGTAATATAATTAACACAAATCAACAGGGGTTTATAGAAAATAGATTCTGTCAAACTAACTTGATAGCTTTCTTTGATGAAGTTATAAGTTTGGTTAACAAAGGTAATAGTGTTGATGTAATACACGTAAAAACTGGAATGATATAAAATTAACAAGGTACACATTAAATTGATTCAAAACTGGCTAACTGATATGCCTCAAAATGTAAATGGGACTCATCAGCAAGTGGGTGTGTTTGCAGTTGAGTCTCATATGATCAGTTCTTGGTCATATGCCATTTAACATTTTTATCAATGACCTGGGAGAAAACATAAAGTCATCACTGATAAAGTTTGCAGATGATGCAAAAATTGAGGAGTGGTAAATAATGAAGAAGACAGGTCACTGATTCAGAGTGATCTGGATCGCTTGGGAAACTGGTTGCAACAAAATAATAAGTGTTTTAATGTAAATCTATACATAGAGTGTAGGCTATACGTAGAGGATGGAGGACTCCATCTTGGGAAGCAGTGATGCCGAACGAGATTTGGGGGTGGATAATTAGCTGAACATGAGCTCCCAGTATAACACTGTATCCAAAAGTGCTAATGCAATCCCTGGATGCATCAAAGGGAATCTCGAGTAGGAGTAGGGGAGATTATTTCACCTCTATATTGGCACTATCCAATCGCTGCTGAAATATTGTGTCCAGTTCTGGTGCCCACAATTCAAGAATAATGTTGATAAATTGGAAAGGGTTCAGAAAGGAGCCATGAAAATTTTTAAAGGATTAGAAAACATGCCTTATAATGCAAAAAAGAGTCCTGTGGCACCTTATAGACTAACAGATGTATTGGAGCATAAGCTTTTGTGGGTGAATTCCCACTTCGTCAGATGCATGTAATGGAAATTTCCAGAGTCAGGTATAAACATGCAGGCAAGAATCAGTCTGGAGATAACGAGGTTAGTTCAATCAGGGAGGGTCAGGCCCTCTTCTAGCAGTTGAGGTGTGAACACCAAGGGAGGAGAAACTGCTTTTGTAGTTGGCTAGCCATTCACATAAAAGGATAAATGGACACAAGTCAGATATTAGGAATGGCAATATACAAAAACCTGTAGGAGAACACTTCAACCTTCCTGGACACACAATAGCAGATTTTAAGGTAGCCATCTGACAGCAAAAAAACTTCAGGACCAGACTTGAAAGAGAAACTGCTAAGCTTCAGTTCATTTGCAAATTTGACACCATCAGCTCAGGAGTAAACAAAGACTGTGAATGGCTAGCCAACTACAAAAGCAATTTCTCCTCCCTTGGTGTTCACACCTCAACTGCTAGAAGAGGGCCTGACCCTCCTTGATTGAACTAATCTCATTATCTCCTGATTCTGGCCTGCATATTTATATCTGCCTTTGGAAATTTCCATTACATGCATCTGACAAAGTGGGTATTCACCCACGAAAGCTTATGCTCCGATACATCTGTTAGTCTATAAGGTGCCACAGTACTCTTTGTTGCTTTTTACAGATCTAGACTAACATGGCTACCCCTCTGATACATGCCTTATAATAATAGACTTAAAGAGTTCAATCTATTTAGCTTAAAAAAGAGACAGTTAAGGGGTGATTTGATTACAGTCTATAAGTAACTACATGAGGAGCAAATATTTAATAATGGGCTCTTCCGTCTAGCAGCTTTCTATTAATAATCCCAGAATTCTTCAAATGGTGCAGTTCTCTACAGTCTAAGTAATAGTTCATATGACTCTCAGGTACCTCATGCTTCCTTAGTTTAGGTTCCAACTTCTTCCAGCTGGCACACCATTTATGAAAGCTGTTTTGGGAGCTGTCCTGGGAGCTGCTCCAGGAAACAGCTGGCATGGAAAAGGGTACACTCTGTCCAGTGTACAGCAATACACCATCCAGCATCAGGTGACAGTGTCTCCATTTGCTAGTATGCTTTCATGGTGTTTATCAATCAAATGTTTACCATTCTGCTGAGGAAAATTAAAAATTTCAGATGTCACTTGAATAGGACTTTTCTGAACAAGATAGCAAATGGAGTTTGAGAGTTCTTGGGAATGTGGTCACATCACTGGATCTTGCCCTGGTTTATCTTATGATGAATAGTTGCTTGGGACTTCTTCCTGGATACTTGCTAAGAAGGCTGAGCTGATATATTCATCATCGTCTTCATGACAAATAGGAATGGGCGGCTCACTTAAATTGTCAGTGTTACCTCTCCCTGTTTTAGAAGTTGCAGGCATGATCATCTCCTATTCAGTATGGTTCTCTTCTGAATTTTTAATGAGAACCAACATTGTGTCCATTGATGTACTAGATCCTAAATGATCATTTTCCTTCCTGTATCCAGGACCAAAATGCCACTCAGGCATGCTAGCCTGCTGATGTTTCATAGTATCAACTCTGGTAACCTAGTGTTTTCTCTTGTCGGCCCCTGACAGCTATTTCCACTTCTTTGATGGTAGAATGGTTGAAGGTTCCCATATTAACAACAATCCTGTTTCTGATAACTCCCTGTTAAATGGAAATGTTTTGCCTGGAACCCATACTGTCCATTTGACTTAGAGCATTAATTGGTCCAAGGCAAAAGACTTGATGTTGCCATGCTGCCTTATGCCCCCGCTCCATATGGAAAGCCCAGCCACTGGCAGGTTTGCAGGACTGCAGCCAGGGATGGAAGCAGGGTTGCCAGGTTTTTCAACAATGACTTGCTGGCCCAGATTGCATAGAGGGGATTAGTCCCATATGGTTTTTAACTCAAAGGGAGAGCTCAGAAGGAAGAGCTGGCAGGGGCAGGGCTGTGCTGGAGCTGTTTCCAATGTAAATCACCAGCCTGAGAAGAGAGAGAATTTGCTCTTCTGGAGGAACAGGCCAAAGGGAGTCAAAGGAGTGAGAAACTTTCACAGCAGCTCTCAGGATGCCACCTCCCAGCCCCTTCTGCCAGAGCATTCAATCAACAAATTCTGCGCACTAGGAAGAGGTGGACAGCAGATCTGGAGCAGAAGTGCTCTGTTCTGGCTGCTGCCAGCCCTGTCTGGCATAAACAGTATGCTGAGATTGCTGAGCTCCTGCCCAGGGACTGCTCAGCAAAGTGCTCCTGCCCCATACATACCTTACCCCACACAGAATCTAGCCAACAAGCTACAAGTCGACCAACCATCATGTGTGTGCCTCTCTCCCCAGGCCACACACAGCCCCTGAATGCCCCTCCCATCCCACATGTATGCCAACAGCCCTCCCTAATGTTCATAGTCACTGCAGCCTCCAACATTTTAACAGCTCAGCCTCACTGGTCACAGCCCTCAATGTCCCGGCCCCAACCTCCACTCAACATTCCCATCTCCCCGCAGCACCCCAACTCAACCCCAGTCCCTCAACATCCCCCCTTCACCTGAAAATCCTTCATCTCTCAATCCCAAGCATCATGGACAACCCTCCCACAACTCGCCCCATTCACCCCAGCATTCCAGCCCACATTCCCTCACCCACTCATTCCATCCCCCCATTACCTCCACAGACCCCACAATTCTCCCCAACATCCCCCATTCACTGAGCATCTTGCACCCCTGGGCCTTCCTGTCCTGGCCACTCACCTGACCTTCCTGGCCAAACATGCCATCGGCTGATTGGCCTGGAGCATACATGTTAGACGATCAACTCGTTGCATGTTGGTGTAATGCAGCAGGTCATGGCGCATTCATGAGCAGAGTCATACCTACAGCAGCAATGCCAGGCCATGGCCCACATGTGAGCCTGTGCTGCTGATTGCGCAATGCTGCCACATCGTTTGGTGTTGCTGCCAAAAGTCCGATCCCCTCAGCCACCCGGCCACCCTATTGTGCATGTATCGCCTGACTACATTGCTGTGACATGCAACCCTATGCAGCATGCACATATGCACCAGTCTTTCAGGAATTTGAAACTGACATGCCATCGTGGTGAGAACAAAGCTTTTCTGTGAGAAGCACCAAAACAAGCAACTGTTTTGAAAAGAAATCCCCAGACCTGCAAGAAACAAAAGCAAAAAAACCCAATAACAAGCCAACACCCTGTTGGGGAAAAAACAAGTCCATATCTGCTTATAATTTGGATCCCTTTGAAAATCACTGGGGGAGAGGTACACATGTTCCTCTTCTCCCCCACCTCCCTGGTAGCACTGGCCCTGTCCTCGAGTAAATGCAGAGCTGGTACTACTATATGTATATATTATACACTCTAAGAGAAGCTCTGTATTTCCCTATTGTAAATGGAACCTGATCTTGTGTTTTCTTCTCATCTTGGGCCAGATTCTCATGTTTACCTGAGCTGTGCTTGGCACAGGTCTCTAGGAGGAGAAGTAAAGCTAGCGTTATGCCACAATTCCATTCTTCCTGTCCTAATAGCAGCCAGGAGCAAGCTGTTCATGAGGCAAGTAGGACCAAGATCAGCACACCTTCAAAATGCCCCAGCATACTTCCCACTCCTGGTATGTTCCCAGACTAGGGCTTTGAGAAGGAAGGAGAAGGTGAAGTAGGCTCTCTTTTCCACCACTCGGGAATTCCGCTACACAAAGACATATTTAGCTCTTTAAATCAGCTTTCCATCTCCATTGTGCTGCATCAGACTGCAAAGGGAGTGGAGAGGGGCCAAGGATCTAGCCCTATGTGTGCACTTAACTTGCCAGTCGTATGCACATAAGAAGTAATAAAAGTTGTATGACAGGGCTATAGAGGAAGTGACTTTTATAAGACAGTGTGAGAAAACTTCAAGGGTGAAATCTTGGTTCTGCTGAAGTAAGTGGCAGATTTGCCATTGGCTTCAATGGAGACTGAGTTTCATTCCCCGAACTAATTTTTCATTCTGGTATCTTTCTACCTAGGCTTTTATGCCACTCTTATCATTACGGCATTTGGAACAAAACCCTTGTATATCATTTAGTCAATAATGATTTATTACACTATTTCTAAATTTTCTCTTATGCAAGATGCTACATAAACTGCACTGAGATATATAATGATCGTATTACAAAAAAATAATTCCCTAAATTCCACTGTATGAACAATATAAGTGGTCTTTCCAAAATATTTGTATAAAGTTTTGGGTCATTGTTAAAGTTACCAGAATAAAACATTATCTTAAAATGTTATCTTAAAACCTTATCTTAAACTGTTATCCTTGGACCACATGTCCATCTCGACAAAAGCAGTTAACAATGGTTTCTTGTTAATATTCCCTCCCTTCTACCTCCCAGCCTATAAAAGACTGATACAAGTAGATAAAGTTCTGCATATGAGCTATGTTCCATGGTGCTCTGGCAGTCTCTTCATAAAAGAAAAAGTGGCATTGGTGCAGTTCTTATTTATCTGAAAAGGGGTAATATTATGCCTTTTGTCTATATTTCTATAACAAGCCACCATTGCTTAATAACAATCCATAATGTTCTAAAAATAATCAGCCTAGATGGTATGGAAAAATAGAAAATGGAAATTCTGTCACATTTTATCTAGGGGGAATTGATACATTTTGTTTTACTCTATTCCCCATAGGATAGAATAGATGTACGGGTGCTAGGCTAGAAATTGTTATAATTATAAAACTTTTGTTAAATTCCTCTGAGAGCTTTGAAAGTTTCCACATACAGTAGAAATTCATGCTTTGAAGAAAAAACATCCATATGCCTAAAGAACAATAGAGTACAAGTTGATTTCCTGAATTATTTACTGCTGCACGGCGATCGTTGAGAAGTGCAACACAATAATCAAAATTCAAAGGAAACACTGTAAATCTAAACAATTTCAGAAACAATATTGCTGGAATATGAAGGTTAAACATTCTTTTGGATATATTATTTAACACATTTTGTGCTTAAAGTATGATTATAAAACTATCTGTGTCAAGATGGCACCTTCTTCTCACTCACTCCATCTGCCTTCTCTTGTCTTTAAATCATAGTGGTTTACTTTACTGAAGAAACAAGTCTTCACTAATGCTAGTACAAGAGGGCCAATACGGATATGGAAGCATGAGTTGGATTCTTTATAGTCTCATGCAGCATTCACAAAATTGTTGCTTATGTTCATGTAGAAAGCTTTCCTGCAGATGCTGATGAAACAAGCAAGGAGACCACAGATGGATTTTCTGATCCTAGGTTAAGGTTCTGGTAGGGTGTTGAGGATTGTGCAGTTTTCAAAAGTCCAAAAATCCATAGCTGAATTGAACCTCTGGTTATTGGGTTGGATCCAAAGCCTGGTGACATCAATGGAAAGACTTCCATTGACTCCCACAACTTTCTATCAGGCCCACTCTAAAATTCACCCATTATTAATTCTAAATTGGAGTACATACAATTACTGTATTTATAAATTCTGGGTAGTAGAGCTTTTTATGCAGCCATATCCCAATTATTTGATTCTCTCTGTTATTCAAATTTCAAATTTTCCTTTATCATCTGATATTCATATAGAAACTGAAGTTCATTTTTAAGATGGTTTCAGATCTTCCTGAGACTTTATCCCCTTGCTGTTTGCCCCTGTAGTCCCTTTGCTAATGCAGAATGCAATCTTGGAAATGCTGATGTTGTGTTGGAATATGGAGCTCTTTAAAGGGGACATAGCTTCTGCAGCAAGCTGCATGGACAATGCATTTTGCTCAGTGTGTGTGAAGTAACATCAAGTCTTTAGAATTATTCTAGCTGTTTCTTACAGCAGATGATATAACACTCATATTATTTTTAAAAAAATGTCTCTATTCATAATTTAATGCTGGATTGTCACAGCCCTTACTCAGCCATGCAGGGACATAATCATCCCTTTGTTCCCTGTCGTGGCCCTGATCAGATTGTAAGTCCATCATCAGGGAGGGGAGACAGGGCCGCTCGCTAATATTTACCCTTTCAGCAAATCATTGCAAGAAAGTGTGCAGGGAAGTGGGCAAAGGGTCAGAAAGTGGGAGGAGCCCTAGACCAGGTTCCCTGCCCCGCATTGCCTGAACACAGAGCAGCTGGGCTGGAACACAACCAGGTGTGCCATGAGAAGGAATGAAGTATTATACTCTCCCCCAAAGCAAAGGGGCAGGAGAGCAGGAACTCTATGGATCACAAGCCATTTGTAATCTGTTTGTGGGGCAGTGCAGGTATGTGCCACTCCCTCCTCTGTACAGGTAACAATCTAGACCCATTAGATATTAATATTATTTTACACAGAACATGTTACTTGAGCAAAAAATCCTTTTCTGAATATCTGAGGCTATCATATAATGTATGTTTGACATCAAGCTATACTGGAGTTCACAGAATATCTAAAGCTGTAAGGAAATCATTGCCAGAATTATAACTGGCATATGTGGATTTTTAAACACGGGCTTTGCCGTTGCCAGAAAGAAGAGATCTTATTGCACAACTCAACAGAAACTTTGTTTTTGCTCAGACTTCCACCACAGGAAGGAGATATATCATTTGGCTGTTGCTGTCACTTCCAAGGAAATTTGTAGATTGTGAACAGCTTCACAACTTTCCATTCAATCTGTGCAACTGAGGGAAGGGACATTTTTGTTTTCTGTTCACCTGTTAAGATCGATGGTGTTTGAATGGACCTCATAAGCTCAGTTTCATCAATAGTAACAGTAGTAAGATCAAATGCAGTGTCATATAAAAAGTGTGTGATTGGAGTTTGCATAATTTACCTATGTTATGGAAATTCAGCTTTCAAGTCTTTATTGGTGATGATTTCCAATACAGGATAGTGTGAATGTAATAATATTTTCAGATTTCTGAGATGCTTGATGCAGAAAACGCAGAAAGGACCTATCTTGCATACTTTTACATGGAAAACATATCTGAGATGACAAACAGAAAATCTGTCTAAGTACCGTAATCCTATGTGCTTTAAAGAATCCTTAAGCATGCAGTAAACTGTGTTATCATGGTAGATAAACAAAACAGTTCACAATCCTATTCTTTTAAGTTCCGTGAAAAACTAGAATTCCATGGAGAATATTCTGGCACTGACACTTCTTGCAGTTAAGTTCTTTACGCATAATTTTCATTACTTCTGAAGAAAGCTGCAATAATCTTTTGAAAATTTCCAGAAAAAATAAGATATATTTGAATTGCCTCACATTGTGGCATATAGCTCTTCAATCTCCTGCAGTTTCTGTAACACAAAATGTCTTTGTGTATCATGGCAACAGTTTCAGCTATTGTGTAGATTTGGAATCCACAGAAAGTGTGACCTCCTATTTTTCTGCAAATCAATTGAGTTTCTCCCTTCCCCTACACATACACACACACACACAGACACACACACACACAGACACACACACACACTGTATGTGTGATATTTATGAGTGGCTGTTTCTCCTCCCACAACAGAATATAACTGTAAAAGATATGGTTTCTGTTGTTCACTAGCTGATTTCTGGATATCTTAAAAGGAATCTCAGGCATCCAAAACTGTTTTAAAAGAGAAACAGGAATTAAAGGGTGAATATCGTATTTGTATTTTTAAACACTCTTTATTATTTTTTGCATACTTAAACAATAGTAACATGTTAGAGTTCATAATAAACAATGCATAGTAATGAGAGTTATAAATGCTATGAAGTAACAGCAGTTAGCTGTTACTCTTAGCTTATAGAATTAGTGCATTCTCACCCAGTGCATCGGACTCTGGCGCAGGTATTCAGTTTAGGATGTGATATTATTATGAAGGTATTGACAAACTAGAGAGAGTTCAGAAAACATCATAAAAAATACCATGTGGTTGGACAGAGTGCAGCCATGCACAAAGCTATGTTGGTGGGAGAACTTCTCCCGCCTACATAGCTTCTGCCACTCGCGGAGGTGTTTTTATTATGCCAATAGGAGAGCTCTCTCCTGTCAGAATAGAGCGCCTTCACCAGATGTGCTTCAGCGGTATAGCCGACTCAGCTGCACCTCTGTAGAACTATATATATAGACATGGCCTAATGTACTGTTGCACTGAAAGATGTTAATGGCTGCCATCAAATCAGTCTTTGATCTATAGACAATCACAGACCTGGTTAAAGCTGATAGGTGTGTAAGCACTTTTCTTTAGGCTAAACAGCAGGAACAGTTAAGCCCGTTTAGGTAGGGTATGACTTCACAGCAAATAAAGGTATGATTATAGCCTAGGTAGGCACATCTGTACTAGCTTTAATCTAGTTAGTGCAGGAAACACTAGTAATGAAGACATAGGGTCAGGGACTTTAAGGCTACAGGCCGAGTATGTACTCCTGGTTCCCGACAGGTCTGTACTGGGGCGGCTAGTCTATGTTGAAGTTCTTTCTTAAAATGCTTATCTCTTTGTTAATTTATCATATTAGAGTGAAATCCCGGCCTATAGAAGTCAAGAGGCATTTTGCTACTGACTTTAGCAGGATCAAAATTTCACCCTGAGAGTCTAAATGTTCACTTTCCATATTAGCACCTGCTATAATACCTTCTACAAATTGCATTGCACTCTTGGCAGTAGTGAAGACTTAAGAACATTCCCCCAGTCAGTTTTTCAGGGAACAATAATATAGTCAAAGCCTACAAAGATTTTTCTACATTTTTTCACTAGATGTAAAATGTAATCAGAGACAATCTCACAAAAGTACTTTTGACTGTCACTTCTCCAGTTTTCCTGGCAGCTCTCAGAATCCATTTCCTGTCATACCCTGAGGTACAAACAGGCAGAATTGTAAGAATGGTACATTTATGTCCCTCATTTCTTACATGGGAGAAAGATAATTACATGAAATGGAAGATGGCATGGATATATCAGGTACAGTGAGAGAGTTTCAGTAGCCCCACGAACCTAGTGTTTTTCCCTAGTTTTCTAGTGTCGTTGTCTATTACATCAATTTTTGTTGTAATAATTTGACTGTCAGCCTAAAATGCCACTGTAGTGCAATGCTTGCTTACTGAGACTTCCAGATCAAAGACATTCCTTGGAAAATTGTTCATGATGGGACTAGTTTGTAGTTTGTAACTGTTATTGTAAGGATTCAAGTATTTGGGTCACTTTCCAAGACCTATAGATGGAACACCTGAAGTTGCTAAGGAAGCAGCGTGTTCTATTGTGCCAAGGGTAGCACCGTCCAGCTTCATACAGCACCGGTTCAAATGCAGGAGAAGAGCATAACAGTAGTATCTTTCTTCGCAGATCATAGCACCTCCAACAGTTTACCACCTATTCCAAAGAGTGAATAAAATGTGCAGTGGTGACAAAATATGACCATAAGTTTGTGTATTAATTGTATATTTCACAAAGTAAACAAAAGTCCAGACATCTCACTTTTTCAACCATGTCAATGAAAACACAAGTATCCCACAGCATGATGATCTGTAGAACAAGATTAAAATCCCACAACCCTCTTTGAACTGCCTCAAGATCCTTACACTCAACTTCGACTCTGAGGCTCAATGAAGAGCCACATGGTGCATTTTGACCACTCAAAACAAACAGTTCATTGTGGACCCTGCCGAGGAACCACCAGGTTTTGATTTACGTGGGAAAGATTGGGGCAGATTGCTGTAGGAATGTGCTGGCTATCAAATCTAGACATAAATTTGTAATCATTGCTACCTTACAAAGCCATATAAAAGAAGAAGTATCCAAATTTATTTTTATGTGCTTGACTTCTAAGGGCATGTCTACACATTAATTCAAATAAGTTTATTCACTCCAAATACACTGAATTAACTATATCAAACTAAAGTGTATCCATACTACTTTGTTATGCCATCTTAAGGTCCTTCCTTTATCAATCTTTGCATCCACACAGCTCTTTCCTTCTGTTAATTAACTGTGCAGAAATCTGGGCTGATGGTGCATGTTCCATTGCTTTTTTTTCATGGGACATTATGGGATGCTTTCCAGAACCTACAGGAATTCTGGGACTTAGGGTCAAACTAAAACATTAACATGATTCCTCTCCTGGCATCCCATAATTCATCTGTATTTTTTGTCAGCACCATTTTCAAACTACTGTCAGGCACCATGGAGGGCATATTGCTGAGCACCATGGTCATGATATCTTTTAATATGAGCAGGGTGATGTATTGGCAGTTGAACACCTGGAGGGGCTGGGGTCAGGGGCTTTGGATGCCATGGTGATATGGCTTTAGAGGAGGAGCAGGAGGATGAAATTGAGCAGTCGCTTTTCCTGGAGCAGCTTCACTTGGTGGAGTGCTTCTTCCGGACTCAGTCAACTAGCTGTGACTGGTTGGACGGGATAGCCCATGGGCAAGGCTTTCTCCCTTGCTCTCACAGATATTGTGCAAAACACAGCAAGCACAACCTCTGTGCAATCAGTGTGCATGCCAAACTAGAGAGCTATCTTTGCCGCAAATTCTCTTGTGTAACAGTAGTCAATCAGCACAAGGTACACCGCAAAATAAAGAATTCATTTGACCCCCAATGGGTTAATAATGTTAATAATTAAAAATAGGTATGATTGCCTTGCAATGTCTTTGCATTCTGGATGTTTCTGTAGCCTGTTGTTGGCAATTTACCTTGCAAATTTCAATGGTAACTGAAACCTCAAAGTACATTTTCTGTTGCCTTTTTGTTCTGATTCTGTATCTACAATAAACATGCCTTCCACACAATGTGTTTGATTATTTTTTTAAATCTTGTGATGCCGACAATCTTGAGTGAGTGAGGTGTAAGGAGGAGGTCACATTTGACCACTAGAAATCGCAGCTCAGGAAGTGGGCTTGGGGGTCAGCATGCTAGCCAATAGTTGTGGGATTTGATAGCTCAAGGTAATAAAACATTTATAGCTTTAGGTTTCCAGTGTGGGTGCCTTTTTGAGCCCTCTGGGAGGTCAATAAAAACCAAATAGACAGAAAGAGGCTCATAGCTACACCCAACATGGCAGCATGGTATCTGGAAAAAGGTTATTAATAACCCCCATAGAGTTGTATTCCAATGCAGCACTTACTACTTACTGGTAGAGCTCCTCTGCATAGCACATGTAGGCTGGCTCCATGCATAGTGTTTGAGTGCAATTTCAAATCTTCCGGTTCATTCAGGTTTTGACTGTCTTGGAGTATCTCCTCCTGGTCAGATTCTATAAAAATGTCTTGCCATGAGGTGGAAAACTGAGTACCACATCATTCTGGGGTGGTGGCATTGCTTGCAAAAATGTAGTCAGGTGCTCATAGTATGGGTAGGTAGTGTGAGCATTACTAGAGGTCCTATTCTTGTTTCTTGCTATCAGTACCTCTGTCAGAGCTTCTTTTCTTTGACACAGCACTAGGACCACCTCTGCGAGTGCCCCCTGTTCTTCATTTGCTCTGACAGGGTCTGGTGAATGTCTACATTCTGATGACTCTTCTCCAAATGGGACTGGACAGGCAGCTTTCCAAAGAGATCAACAAGTCCAGGAGCTCTGCAGGAGTCCACAAGGAAGCACATAGCTGCTACAATGGGTATGTGACTCTGGCTGTGTGAACCTGGGTATGGGTACTGGGTGTGTTAACACATCTCTACCTGGTATTGCAAAGAGACACATCTGGATGTGTGCCAGCATTTAAACAGTGAGGTAACATACAGTTTGGATGACCCTGGAGCAGTGGAGGGTACAGAGGTACACAGATAGGCCGATCCAGCTATAAAGCAATGCAGCATGGGATACCATTGTTAATCTGAATTAGGATTGTATCCAGAAGCAGAGAAATTAATCTGAATTAGGAATGCTTCCATATGACCCTCATACCAAACAAACTCATTCTGACGTAGAGTTACTTCTCTTCCAAAGAGGATTAAATGTAGAGTAAGACTCCAAATAACTTGCACTGCAAACAATTGTGTATGGATGCAAGGCACTAATGCAAACAAACTCAAATTAGTCAGAATTAACTTCCCTGTGTAGATAAGCAATAAGAGAATGTGAATTGGCTTCGTTCTGCTCCCAAAACTTAAAATAGGATTTAAGCAGAAATTAAGAACTTCATAGGCCTTATACTGATCCTCTGCCCATGGGTGAATTACTATTCACCTGAAGAAAGACTTGATAAAACAGCAACAACAGCAGCAAACTGTATACACAAATGCAGTAGTTCTGCAACCAGAACCCTGGCAAAAGCCAAGTCCCCAGGGCAAGATGCTTCCCTGAGCCTCTGCTTCCAACACGCTGTCCTCACTGCTGTGCATGACATGGTGCATCGAACCATGTCCCCATACATTCTAAACCCTTCTGGGTTAGGAGAGCACTCAAACTCACACTTTCATCTAGGCTTCCAGGTGTCTAATCAGAACCAAAGTCCAGGTGGAGCTGTCCAGTCTGGATTTGCCACACCTACACACCTCACCACACACATGGAAAGGAACAGATTCATAGATTCTAGGACTTGGAAGGGACCTCGAGAGGTCATCAAGTCCAGTCCCCAGCCCTCATGTTATTGCTTTAAAGTTGATAGGTCATGTGGTCATGTGTAGCCAGTTTGGGTGTAGCTGAGCATCATCAGACCTCAGGTCAGATTCAGTTCAGAAAAGGTCTTAGCTTCATTTCTTCACCATCTTTGCCACTACCGGTGCATATAACTTGTGAAGCACTGTAGGATCCCTTGAGATGAGTCAGATATTAGGTATTACTAATATTAATCCTCATGCTACATGCATATACTTTAAATGATGACTCATGACTGTTGTGTCTGTGTATGCACACAGGCACTGTGTTTCATTTTCCCCTGTCCAACTGCCAACAGTCAAAACAAGGGAATAAAAAAAGCAAAGCAGTTAGCATTTTTCCCCAAAAGTAAGAGAGAGAATAGGTCATGAGAGTGGAATGATTCCTTTTATGTGAAAGATAAAGAAGATCACAGCTTCAGAATTTAGAAGAAGAATTTTCATTGCCCTGTTGCTGGTGTGAAGAGAGAAAAGCTTTCCTTTAAAACCATCTTTTAAATGTACACATAAAAAAAAGAAGGTTAATAGAAAGAATAAAGAAGTTTAAATGAAACAGTGGTTAGCAGTTGTACCAGTAGAGCTATTATTTCTCCTTTGACTGTGGATGAGTTGAAGTTGCCTCTCATTGCTTGTTGGGGTGTTTCTGGATGGCTGGAAGAGAACAAAAATTCTTATTAATTAAAAGCATGCATGATGGAAATAGATCAATAGGAAAGAGAGAGAGGTAAGTAATCAATGAGGAGGGAGGGTCCTGCTGCTAGGATGCAATTAGACCTCAAGTAAAAAGACACAATGGGCTCCATCATATGTTAGCTCCTTGTCTGTCATGCTTTTATTATTTATTTATTTATTTATTTATTTTTGCTATGCATACTGTGAGGACACAGAAGTGGTAATTGTGTTAATCCTAGTAGACAAAGTTAAAACAAAACAAAACAGGAAGTTATAGCTGATGCTGATTATTGTACTTACTGGGGGAAAAGACAGGTTTTCATTAGCCCTTGGGAAAGAGAGGGAAGCAGAGCAATAAACATAGTGCAAGGATGATGATTTGGACCTCATAATTAAACTCCGAGGTATAGAGATCAAAGATGAATTGTCTAGAAAGATGTAAAAAGAAAGGCAGGTAGAAGTGTGGACAGGAGTTCCTCTCTTTAATAAACGTACCAAAGAGCTTGGATTACAATCACAGGAGTAAATGCATGGAGGAGTATGCAGTAGCAAGAGGAAACCTCTTAAGGATGGGGCGGGGAAACACTCTTGATTTGTAGATTATTGGTAGTGGTTGGGAAAAACTGTAGCGGATTTTGGTCACTGCTCCAGTTCTATTGCTTCATGCATTATAACTCTAAAATCTGCTGCCGTACAGAGCTCTCCATCACCAACACCCCACCATTCTGATTCTGTGTGTGGAAGAGGGCCTTGTTGCTGCCATCCTATCATAACGCTGATGAGGTGAAGGTAGCAGGAGTTCCCCCAAACAAAATTCTCTAGTTAGATGCAGGGTGTTGAGTCCTTCCATTCTTTGGGAAAGACCATAACCCAACTGAAGAGAGGGAGTCGTAGCCCAGGGACATGGGGAAGCCCAGCTGCAATGCCCCTTTTCAAATCAGCAGATGGCTAAATGCCACCCCAGGGAAAGGCAGAGCTGTAACTAAATGGATGGGCCTTGGTGTGGGAGATGGGCCATCGTGAGATCGCATATGGGTGTGCTTTGCCTTAATCTAATCCTATTCCTTCATGGTCCTAATATTATTACTTATTTGTATTGTGGTAGTGCCAAGAGGCCAGGGTGCCATTGTGCTACGCACAACACAAACAAATAACAAAGAGATGACCCCTACCATAAAGAGCTTTCAAGCGACGCCCTAGCTCAGCTCAGTAAAATCAATTAATCTGGCTCCTGGTGACCTTTATTGAGATCCCTTTTTTATTACCATTCAAGTAAACGGGATCCTTCACAGCTCAAATATTCAGAAGCCCAGAATGTGTTTTGCATTCCTTTTCAAAGGTGACCTGGAAATGTTTTGATTTTTTTGGTTTTAGGAGTTCTTCAGTTATAACAACGTGTGCCGAATGTCCCAACCAGCCAGACTTTAAGGGGCACTTTGCTGATCAGAGTAGAGTAGGATGTCACAGGACATAAATAGAAAAGAAAAAGATGTAAATTAATAATGTGCTGACTATCCTCATCCTGGCTATTCAGGCATTCAGCACATATTGCTACAGTTGAGAAAGTTTTGTAAAATAATCTAAAGGTCACCTCTAAATTGAAATGGTGAAATCACAAATGCAGTGCTCTCTTTCTCGGCAAGGTGTTCTCCTGCTGGTGGGTTTTTGTCTTTCTTATAGTGAACACACAGCAATTCAGTCTGCTTTTTCTTTTTTCAGAAATTAATGCTGTGAGAAAATGAAAAAATCACACCTAGAACAATTCCCCATCTGTGAAATGGGGATAATAATACTTATCTCACAGAGGTGTTGTATGTCCTAATTAACAATTTCACACCCTCTGAGTAGTGTTCTATCTTCTTAGCTTGCCTTCTGTAACCACAGCCACCAGCTGTCTGCCTGTCCCTGTACTTGTTAATTGGACCACAGTAGCACTCACTCAATAGGCCTAAGTTTTCTTTAACGTTATTTGACTTTCCATAAAGTTTATGGTTTATCCTCCTAATTGCTAGGGTGTTGTTTCCCGTAGGGTGCAGATTTCAACAGAGCCCTAGGATATACAATATAGATCATGTGGTTTTATAGGGCGTCTGATTCTAGACACACATCATACAGTAATGTACTGGCTTTGTACATGAAAAGGTAAGTAATGGTTCCCTCCATTAGCTTGCCCACAGAGAGGAGAGGGGACCTGCTACTACTGGTAGCTAAAAGTGATTGGAGCTGGAGGAACAGGGTTCTAAATCCCTACTCTCAATTTGTGTATGATTTATCCAGTAGCTGTGTTTGTTGTCTGCAGCCAATGGATTCCTTACAATATAAAAAGCGACAAAGAGTCCTGTGGCACCTTATAGACTAACAGACGTATAGGAGCTTATAATATAGCCACACAGCACTAATGGGGTTAACAAGGCAGATGTTATTTGAAACATTTCAGCTCATCTGGACATAATGCTCCATTCCAGTGACTTTCCACCCTCCAATTGTGGACCTCATCCAATTCTTCCCTCCTTCTGCCTTTGTTAGTTTTCCCCATTTCCTTTGTTTGTCTAGTTTAGAGCATAAGGACTTGAAAGCGGAGACTGTAACTTTTTTTATTTCTGGAAAGTGGCACTCTAATACCTACATGGGCACTGGAGAAGGACCCAAATAAATAGAGAGATGGATAGGTCAGTATTGTGTCCTATAAATATGAAATAATATATTCTTAATATTCTAAATCACTTTGAGGAGCCCAACTAGTACACCATAACCAGTTGGGTATGACCCAAACATGGTATCTAGCAAAGAGAAGTTTAAGTAAATCAAATCTGGGTCTAAATGTCCCTTGTGTCTTGTAGCAACAGTAGAAGTATGATTTTGTAAGAAGCCATCTTTTAACACTGAAAATCTGCTCCATCCAAAGTTATCAAAAAGTGGATTGCAATTCAGGTTGAATATCCATCATGTCTGTATTTTAATATCTGTGGTGTAGGGGAAGGGGCAGGGCAGCTGTCACCATCACTGTTATTTCTACTTAATAAAGCATTGTGGACCTGGTTTTACCCTGCCTGGAACCTTAGGCAAAATGGGAAATAAACACAACCATTCTGATATGTACTCTCGGTGCACAGGTTTAAATGACCGCACACAGTGCAAAACAGTGGAAAATCAGGCCCCCTATTTTTAAACTTACTTATTTGAGGTTACTGAGCCTGATTCTCTTCTTGCTAATACTGGTGTAAAACAGAAGTAACTCCAGAGGAGTATGTAGAGTTGCACCAATGTAAAACCAGCATAAGTGAGGGAAGAAACAGGCCCACTGTCTCTTAGGAACCCTAGCTAACATGTTTTTGCCTTTGGCTATGGTTTACTTTTGAGGTCACCTTTACAAAAACTGCACTTTAAAAACTTTGTACTGTTTTCATATGTTTAGAACATAGTTTCAGTAGTTCAGGAGGGCTGGGATTCTCAAAGGGAACACTAAAGCCCATACCCTCTTGAAAATCCCAGTTTAAACATTCATTTTCTCCCCAAAGGCTGCAGTAAATAGCCTTAAAACTGGATACATTTATCACTGAATTTATAATAATTTCTAACATTAAAAATTAAACCCACTTTCACAATATACAGTTGTAATGGAAATTGTAAATGTGACAGTTGCATAATGAATACCATCGTTTATTACAGCCCAGCATAGTCTGCATTCACATGCCAGGGGACCCACTGTTATTCTGAACAACAGTTGGGTCCACCTTCTGGAAGTGGTTGATGTAGCGGTTGCAGTCTTCCACCAACAGGTGTTCTTGCCAGAATTTCCTCATTGTTGTCACCAGATCTTCTTTGTTGCAGGGCTTTACTTCCTAACAAATGTAAACGCCTCAATGAATGTCAAACCAACCCTGTTGGGATGAAAAGCCTCAGCAAAAAGACAATGATTATAGACTCATTAGGCAGACCCTTAGTTAAAGTGCTGTAGCCAAACGTTCAGTACTTACAGTGCAATTAATTTTCCTAAATGGAAATGCAGTATTTCAAGCATCCTGTCATTTATTCTGGGAAGGGAAGGGGGAGGGAAAGAGTTATTCCTGCTTCAAGTAACACTGCAAAAACAGTGGTTGGAGGTTGTGTGATTTAAAAAAAATGTTATTGTCTCTATTAATTATATGGGCTCAAGTCATAACCCGGGATCTGAACCTTAGATCTTGATCCAAGTTTCCAGCTTGACAGTATCTCAGTAATGGACAGAATCTAAATACCCTGAACAGTGCAAAAGGACAAATTTTGGATGCAGATTTTAAACCTACAGTTTAAGGGGTGGTTAGAGCCAGCTTCTTAGTTCAGCTCATTTAAGAGATACAGAATTTAGATTCAGATCTTTTTTCGTTTGTTTGTTTCAGACCTTGCTGCTGCTTTTATCTTTGTACAAGAACATACGCTGTTTTACTAAAAAAGCAGTAAATAAATCCTGAGCAGTGATTAACATTAAATATTGTATGTGTGAAATTAATGTTAATGGTGACTAAGTAAATGAACTTTATGTTTTACTTTTCATGGAGGTCATCCGTGTGTTTCATATGAAATTGATTAGTTGTCTTGCCTTGACTTTATACCACAGTATTTTATTCACTGACACTGAACCTCCAGTACCTGTGTCTTTGAGGGAATGAGTAATGCAGTCTTCAGAAACAACTCACAGAAATTGTTTTAAGGAGGAAATGGGAAACCAGACAGGATGCTGCAAGGGGAAACATAGTAATCAATGTCCATTCTATAGTAGGCTCAATGTATGGACTTCAAGAATCAAGAGCTAATTACACTGAATTCTCTGCCAGAGCCTCCAGATGATGTGGCATGCTTTGGAGGTTGTGTCAGTCCCACTAATGCTCAGGGATACAAGCTTCTTCATGAAGGAACACTCAATAGAGGCTAGCTTCTCACACAAATGACAAGCAATAATGGACCTTAGAAAGAGAATTAGTCTCTGGGCCAAATTTACACCAGTGTAACTGAGAATTAATTTGGCCATCTAATTCTACTGTGTATTGGTGATCAGTGAGCACTTATTTAGCACACTGGTCATCAGAGGCACAGGCACCACAAACCAGTGCTTATTCCTAGACTGTTTTCATGCAGCCACTATATCCCTGCTGAAACATAGGAGAGAAAGTTGCCTGAGTACAACCAGTGGGACACTTCTTTGCTCAAGTTGCCCATGAATAACTAAATGGTGGAACAATTCTGATTAGCAATGACAGGTCCAGGGAAAAGGATTATTTAACAGCAAATGACTTCCCCCAGACTGTAAAGGCTTCATACCAAATGGCTGATGATGTAGATGGAAAACACAATGCAGAATTACCTCAGGAAACAGACTGATGCACTTCTCTGCATTCCTTTTTCCTGCAATCCCCCCATGGCCAAAGACTCATAGGAGATCTGTGCTAGTAGGGATCAGTTACATTGTGTGCATTGTTCTGTACATAACTATCTGAGTATAGCTATCTATTTGTCCATTTTGGTTTAGCATTGCTGCCTATTTTATATATCTACATCTATGACTTTCTGCTTTATTAAGATTCAAAAATTAGAATTTCAAGTCTAATGAAGCTTATTAGAATATGTTTTAAAAAACTCTTCCACGGTGTTTTACTGTGACTCACCACCCCACAGCATAGTGTACAGAAGTGGGAGTATGAGGTGTATAAACTGCATCTTTTGTAAAATTCCTAGTGTTCAAAGAAAGGGTTGGGGAGAAGGACTTGAATATTTTTATGCTAATTTATGAGCTATTCCATTAAAAGGTACCACATTATCTACTGGTGTGTGCATTTGGAGAGAGGTATATGACTACAGAAATTTTCTGAACTTTAAGATGTCAGATGAGATCAAGATGAACCATCAGTCACTTCACAAAATGATGATAGAGCAAGATTAAGCCTCAGTTTCTGTCCTCCCTGAACTACAAAGGATTCTTTCTGTGTACTTGGAACAGATGCACTTTTAACAGACTGCAGTATAGCTCCCTGCATAGAATTATTTTCCTGTTTATAAATATTCAGCAAGTGAATTAGACTTTTGAGAGACAGAACAACAAGATATTTTGATCAGTAAGGCAGAACAAGGTAGCTGAGGGAAGACGATTTCCAAGAAAGGAAATCCAGGAGTGCAGAGGGCAGCTCCAAATCCTATTAATATCAATGGGAATTTTTCCATTGAAATTAAAGGAAGTTGGATCATCCTCCAGAAGTTAGTGTAAGTAGAGTTTGAAAGGAGGAGGTAGGTTCTGAATTAAAACATAGGGAAATTTTGACCAGGCATAATGTCATCATGATGATCTGGTGAAATAAGAGGTATCTAGAGTATAGCTCTTGCTTATGTCAACAAAACCACTTCTGAAACAAAAGTGTATCCCGTGCTACTAGGTATCTATATAGTCTATCCCTCTATCAATTTCTACATTTGTTATGTTTCTATTGTATCTTTGTCAGGCATTGAATACAGCATTTTTATTCATTACCTTATATACCTAATGTAGCAACCTAAAAGTTGTAAAATTGTCAATGTATATTTATACAGTGAATTTTCTATTGTCAGGCCTTTTTCTTCCGATATCTTTTAGTGGCAGCAGATTGATGCCCATTGGAATTCAGAAATATTTTGTATAAACGGATCTTTATTTTTTGTGTGTGATTATTTAAATATATGCAATTGTACTCTGTGTGTGACTTATAATACACAGATGCAAATTTCATTTAAAAATATGACTACACCAATTTAAATTTCTTGTAAAGGAAACACTCTTCTGCTGAGACTTGCATGCTAAATTTCAGCCCAGAGAGAATTTTAATAGGCGACTTACAAACCCTTCAGAAACAATATTTGTAATGGAAATTTTGACAGCACTTTCACTACAGCAGTGAGAATTGCAATGCTATAATGAAAAAGAAATTATGATAAACAGAATACATTATGAAGTAGTCTATGACAAATTTTTAGCCTTTATATTTGTCAGGAAGCTAGTAACAGGTAGTATAACAGAAAATACGCTTTAGCTTTTGCATAAGAGCAACCTGAATGACCAAAAGGTTTCTGAGAAAGAAACAGTCTCATGTAGAATTCCAGGAACTACATACAGATTATGAAAGAAATATGTTGTATAATACACCCATATGGTATCAGATATTGGTTTGAGTAGCATAGTTTATAGACTAGTATCTCTACTATGTAGATCTCTTTTTTTCACTGAAAATATTTTGATATTTCCTGCCCTGTTTTATTAATATATTTTATTTTAACATATACATGTGTGGGTTTTAACCTGATTTCTATTGAGATCTGCTATCTAAAGGTAATAGAGAGATAGAGGCTGAGATCCTATGCTGGGAAAAGTGGAGTGGGGAGCGAAGATGACTAACAGTACATCTATACTACCCCCGGATTGGCGGGTAGTGTTCGATGTATCGGGGATCGATGTATTGCGTCTTGTCTGGACACGATAAATCAATCCCCGAATCGATGCCCGTTCTCCACCTTGGCAGGAGGAGTAAGCAGAGTCGACGGGGGAGCCGCAGCAGTCGACTCGCCACCGTGAGGGCGGCCAGGTAAGTAGAACTAAGATACTTCAACTTCAGCTACGCGAATAGTGTAGTTGAAGTTGCGTATCTTAGTTCAAACCACCCCCCCACTAGTGTAGCCCAGGCCTAAGATTCAAGGCTTCTCTGGGATCCAGTGTGGCCCCCGGCATAAACTAGAGCAGTCTGCAGGTACTCTAAACTTACAGCAACCTCCATAGTGCTCACCACTGTGGAGAATCCCCCTTCCACCCATGACACACACCTTCCTGTGCACAGTACATGCCCCATACTAGGGTTTGCGAAGAGGCAATCAGCCCTATATTGTGTCTGCACTGACAGAATTCTTCCTTTGCCCTTTGTGGTGCAGTTCTGGTCCATATATACTGGGGCAGGAGACAGAAGCTGGCCCATAGTATCAAATTTTGATCTTACTCACAGCAGCATAAATTCAAAGTGACTCCACCAATTGATTTACATGGGTGTGTCAAGCAGAATTTGGCCCATATTTTAGGTTGATTTGCCTTTCTGTTTTTAAAGTCAAGCTTCAGTAAGAACTTATGTTACGGAGTATTGGGGGACTCAGGGCCCTGCACCCCCGGCTTCCTGCGATTTACCATGACTTTCAGCCAGCCAGTAAAGCAGAAGGTTTATTTGGATGACAGGAATACAGTTCAAGACAGGTCTTGCAGGCACAGACAACAGGGCCCCCCTCAGTTAGGTTCAGCTTGGGGTCCCAGGGCATTTCAGCCCACCCCCCTCTGGGGGGGTCAGAGCCATTTCTGCCTTCCAGCCATCTCTTCAGCCTGCTTTCAGCACTTTGCCTTTAGCGACCCCTTCCACAGCCTTTGTTCAGTTTTCCGGGCCCCGGAGTCACCTGGCCTCCAACCCCTTCCTGGGTTTTTATGTTACAAGCTCAGGTATGTTTTCTCGGCAGACTCCCATCCCCCGATGCAGACCATTCTAGTCACACTCCCCTGTTAGCATTCACACACCCCAGCAAGAACAGTTCCAGTTTGTTACATCTCTCCCCCCTTCGAGACCGAACTGAGCGGGGTCACTTTAGCCAGTGACCTGGGGAAGTTTGAACCTACCCCCGTTTCCATGGATGCCCCTGCATTCCTCCAGTTTTTTGGTGGGAATTACACCAGGCCCCTCCAGTTTTACGCCCCCCCTTAGGTTGGGGGTGCTTGATGGCACTTGCAGTTTGCATGTGGGAAGGTTTATGCGGCCTGTGCCCCTTTTTTACCCCCATACCTTTGGGGTTTTAACTGGGCTGTGGTTTTTTTCCAGCGCTCCAGTTTGGAGGTCTGTGCTTTGGACTTTTTTGGTTTAGAGCCGCCCTTTTAACTTTGGCCACCCTTTGGAAAGGATTTTTTATGCTGGGCAAGGGTTCTAAAGCTGTTTTTTCCTTGTTCCAGGCCTTCCTTCCCCTCTGACAGGGGTTACAGGATTCGCAGTACTGTTGGACAGTAACAAAGACCCCAGGCCAGTAAAAGCTTCGTAGCAGCCTTTGCTGGGTACGCCAGGTTTCCTGGTGCCCTGAGAGGGGAATGTTATGGGCCCGGCACAGCAGCTGGCGGCGATACGTTTGGGGTACCACCAGCTGCCTCCTGATTCCCCCTGACTTCATTTTTTCTGGGGGAGCCCATTTTCGGTACAGGAACCCCTTTTTCCACAGGAACCTTTTTCGGCCACCTTGTTCCATGGTCTGTACCGCATTGAGGTTGGCCAGGTTCCTTATTTTCCGCAAGGAGGGATTTTTCTGCAACTTGGCCTGGAACTTAGCAGCTGGGACAGGGATGGCCACCTGCTCTTTTTTGCCCGCTGGGTTTGAAGCTGCAGCCTCCCTGAGCCGTGTTCCTTGGCGTTCCCTTCCCACCAGGTTAGGGTCCTGCACCTTAGGCAAGGCACTCCCCCCCCCCAAGGCCAGGGCGCAGGGCCCCTCGCCGGCTCTGACTGCGGGTTACAACCAGTGCCTTTTGGGGGTTGCTTGGCCAGTTCTTTAGGTTCCCCCCCATTAATACCTTAGTGGGCAAATACGGGTGTACCCCCACATTCTTGGGGCCCTTCTTGGCCCCCCACTTTAGGTGTACCCTTGCCACGGGCACTTTGACTGGTTTTCCGCCCACCCCCGTCAGGGTCAGGTAGGTGTTGGGCACCACCTGATTTGGGGCCACCACCTCGGGCCGGGCCAGCGTTACCTCTGCGCCCGTATTCCAGTATTCATTGACCTTCCTCCCATCCACCTTCAGGGGAACAAGGTACTCTCTTCGGAGGGACAGCCCCGCGCCCACCGTATAAACCAAAAACCCTGAGTTTGGGGCATTTAGCCCCCTAGAGGAGCTGGCCTGGGGCCCTTTTTTTTCTTGAGCAGTTGATAAGCTGCCAGCCCCTCTTGCGTGAGAAGCCTGCCCCTTGTTTGTCTGGGCCTTTACCAAGTTAACACTGGACCCGAACGTGGCCTCTTTGGCTGCAGTAATAGCAGCTTATGTCCTGTGGGTTTTCTTGAGCCGGTCGGTTGTTCCTGACGCTGGGCATTCCCCGTGGGAGGGGATTTCCCATATTCCCCCTTTGGGAGGTTCCAGGGTGACTTTTTCTTTGCATTGCGGCAGGCCTGTTTTTTTGGGGCTCCTCCCTGCCACCCTCTGACCGGCTTTTTACAAACTTACTGGCCAGCTGCCCTGCGTGTCGCGGGTTTTCTGGCTTTTGGTCCACCAACCACAGCCTTAGGTTGGATGGGCACTGCTTATACAGTTGCTCCAGTACCAGCAGTTTAATTAGGTTCTCCTTTGTCTGGGCACCATTAGCCCACTTGCTGGCGTATCTTTTCATGCGGACGGCTAGTTGCAGATATGAGATTTTAGGGGTTTTATTCTGCCTTCGGAACCTTTTCCGGTACATTTTAGGAGTCAGCCCAAACTTTTGTAGCAGGGCCTTTTTGAATAGTTTGTAGTTCCCTTTTTCTGCCTCTCCCAGTTGGCGGTACAATGCCACGGCTTTGGGGTCCAGTAAGGGGGTAAGGACCCGGAGTCTGTTCGCGGGATCAACCCGGTGCAGCTCGCAGGCCGTCTTAAAGGCCTCCAGGAAGTTATTCATGTCCTTCCCCTTCTTGCGTGGGGCCAGGATGCACTTATTAAAGCTTCGTGCAGTCCTGGGTCCCCCCTCACTCACCGCAGCCGGGGGTTCGCTGCCCTTTAGTTTTGCCAGTTTTAGTTTATGCTGTTTCTGTTTTTTATTTTTTTTCCGTTTATGCTGATGCTGTTTTTTATTTTCTTCCGTTTATGCTGACGCTGTTTTTTTTACGCTGATGCTGTTTTTTTTTTTTTCGTTTATGCTGTTTCTGTTGTTCACGATCCTTTAGCTCTTTTAGTTTTAGCTCTTTTTTCCATTCCAGCCAATTTCGCTTTACGGATGCCGAACGTCGCCGGGAGGATTTTCTGCTGGCCGGCGAGCTTCGCCGGGAGGGTCCCCTGCTGGCCAGGGGGGCCACGGCGCCTTTGGTATTTGCTGGGCTCCTCCCCACCCTTCCCCTAGGCATAGGAAGGAGGGGTCTTGGGAAGCCCTCAGCAGCCGGCTGACCACTCCCAGCTGGGACAGACACTGGTGCCTGCGCTGCATTTGCCAGGCTGCTTCCCTGAGACACAGGGATCAGTTTATTTGTGCGATCTTCCACCTTCAGCCGGGCAATGAGCTGTTCTTTGGTGAGCCTCCCACTGCGCAGCCCCCTCTGCTTGCACAGCTTCACCAGGTTGCTCTTAAGCCGCTTGGCATACATTTTCCTGCTGGCCACTCACCGGCCTGTGTGCTTACAGCTCCCCACAGTTCCCAGGGAGACCCCGAGTGTGCCAGCCCTTCTTGAGGTTACCACCTCTCTGCCAGGGTTGAGCTGCAGACTCCTTCGCCCCTGGGACCACTCGCTGCGATGCCCCCGGGGGACCCTGTTACTGCAAAAGTCCTTCTCGCTGGTCACACACTTCCAGGGGTAATAACTGTCTTTCTCTTACTTTTCAGCACGCCTGGTCCCCGTCAATTTCCCTTCGTTTTACTGCTCCCCAGTCACTTACTGCAGGAAGCGCCGTCCACGGGGTGCAGTAGATCCCACCGCTGCCACCAGTTGTTACGGAGTATTGGGGGACTCAGGGCCCTGCACCCCCGGCTTCCTGCGATTTACCATGACTTTCAGCCAGCCAGTAAAGCAGAAGGTTTATTTGGATGACAGGAATACAGTTCAAGACAGGTCTTGCAGGCACAGACAACAGGGCCCCCCTCAGTTAGGTTCAGCTTGGGGTCCCAGGGCATTTCAGCCCACCCCCTTTGGGGGGTCAGAGCCATTTCTGCCTTCCAGCCATCTCTTCAGCCTGCTTTCAGCACTTTGCCTTTAGCGACCCCTCCCACAGCCTTTGTTCAGTTTTCCGGGCCCCGGAGTCACCTGGCCTCCAACCCCTTCCTGGGTTTTTATGTTACAAGCTCAGGTATGTTTTCTCGGCAGACTCCCATCCCCCGATGCAGACCATTCTAGTCACACTCCCCTGTTAGCATTCACACACCCCAGCAAGAACAGTTCCAGTTTGTTACAACTTACTAAGAAAGAAATAGCATGAGGAGTCTGTCCATGTGTAGTGGGGCAGCTGCCCCACTCCTGAAGAACAGGGTTTAAAAGCCCTGGAGACGGCTGCAGCTGTGAAGAAAGCCTTAGCTGATTGGGGAACCAGCCACAGATGCGGCCGTGCCCCAGCCAGGGCCCAGCTGGCCCTTTTAAGAGGGCAGTGGGCCAGGAGCACACAGAGTCTCTCTCTAGATGCTGAGAGGGATAGGCTTGGCTGCTGGGAGCTGAGCACAGTACCTAAAGTGGATCAGGGCTGGGGAAAGGCCAGAGGCACTGGAGAGCTCTGGCCTGGAAAACCCCCAGGCTGCAGGCCTTGTTAAAGGCCAAGAAGGGCTTTTCCCTGCAGCCCCAGGGTAGGCAGAGGCAGCAGGTCCAAACCCTCCTTGCCAATAAGGAGTGGCATTTGCACTGCAGTCTGCCTCAGTGAACGGGGGCTAGGTTGTGACTGGCAGTAGCCACTGAGATGAGGTGGGGATAGGGGGTTGGGGTTCCCTGGAAAGGGATCTGTGGGGGTACTGCCGGGGGGAAGCACCCCAGCCTGAAAGGGGCACTGGGGTCCAGGAGGGACTCGGGCCCAGCAGCAAGCGGGACAATGGCCTGCAGAGGGCGCTCCAGAGGCTGGAAAGGCTCATTCCTGGATGGCCAGCAGAAAGCGCCATAAGGGTGAGTCCCGCCCTGCTACACCATGCAAAGGGTATTGAGTAGAAAGTAAAAGAAAACCTGTGTTAACTGTCTCTCAATGAACACATATATCTCTACATCATTAATTTAATTTTACTAGAGTCCAAAAGGCATAACCTTGTAAATTATATTCTACCAGAGATATTCAAACACCAAGTGGTATTTATACTTGATAAGCAAAAGGCTTATAATACAATATTCCAAGCAATAAATATATGAGGAGTAAACTTCAATGCAATGAGGCACTACAATTTTAAGACTTGGCATACAGTATGCAAGTTTGGTAATGCTGAGATAATAATGCTGAGATAATAATGTATTTCATTACCTTTTCAGTTTTATTTCATTTTAGACACATGCCAAGATTAAACTTATTGGAAACTAATACTGTTTCAGTTCTCCTGACAAAAAACAATCATGCTGTAAAATACTGTTATTTCTTGACTATTCTGTACAGTGCCAATTACAGCAAAAGAAAGCTGCAACATCTTTTGTAAGTTTCCAAGTAGTCTCCCTCTGCTAAGAAATATGAATCTTCATCTGGGTGTGTGCACACATGCACAAATATATCTATTTATATATATATCTATATCTATTACAGTTCCCTTTTAAATGTTCCATTCTAAAGGTTAAGCTGTATTTTAACTGCTGGGTGTAGAAGCTTTCTCATTTTCTAATGGTTGGAATAAACAGAGAAACTAGTCTTACCACTTTGCTGCAATAACGTTAAGTCTTTGAATCTCACTATTCCACAAAACAATTTTCAGGATCTGACCCACCGGTCATGCTTTCCATATCCAGCACCGTCAAGCAATTCACAGGAAGTTGCTGTGTCCTACTTATTGGTTGCACAAAACTTCCCCCCCTTTCCCCGTCACATTTCATGCCCCTTATCTACCAACTAATGTTTCAGGACAATGATTACATGAAACAAAAGTAGAATAATGAAGAGACAATGTCCTGTGCATCACGGAACCATGGTTTGACAGTGTGTATAGGGAAATAAGGGGTGTGGTTTATTTAATAATTGCTTCAGCTATTGTAGTTATATAAATGTGTAACTGACTAATAATATTTTGAATGACTAATTTCATTTGTAAACTCTTCAGAGTTGCCATTATGTCTTCCTGTATGTGTTTGTACAGCACTAGTGTGATAAAAGCAGTCATAAATAATAAGTATTAACATACATCTTGCTTTTCTGCTGGGATAGGGCCCTATTCCATACTCCTTATTCTTCATTCAGGCTAAAATTTTCATTGATGGCAGTGGGAGTGCCACTTGGCTAGAGAGTGAGTCAGGAATGCTGCATAGGGTAGCGTGTCACAAAGAAGGGATGCTCAACACTTGGATGCCTGAGAAAGATTGGAGATTTTAACAGTACTACAGTTCTGTTATATTCTATTGTTTGAAAAAATGTCAATTTAGCATTAATTGAAAAGGAACAATGTGTTTATAAATAAACTGGATGGTGCCTCCTGTAGCACAGGTGCAAAGGGAATGAGGGTAGGAGATTTACTCCTTTGAACCCTGGGCTCACTGAGCAGAGATTTTGCTTTGTGTGGCACAATCCCTCCAGAGCATCCTGGGGACATGCAGTTCTCCAGCACCCCCACCACGACCCAGATTATAAATTACACAATCTGGTCCCTAACTTCTGACCCGTTACTTCCATATATGACACACAGGATGGATCACAAACTAGCTCTTTGGTAATGTAAAGAGAATATTATGAATTTATTGCTTGTTAAAGTGTTTTTGATATTGCATTTTATAAAAAAAAAAATTAAACAAGGGCAATAAATCAGCCAAACACCATATATTTTAATACTACCTGTCACTGGCTGGCTTCTCCTTAACAGTTCAGCCTGTGTTGGATCAGCAACTCTCCTCCTACATACACATGCAGCAGATCTTGATTGGCTGGAGATCAGGTGTCTCAACTTCATTTTTAGACCCAGCTGGGGAAATGCTGAGGATTCTCATAAAGATCTGGAGAGCCCAGTTAGAGGGCAGAGAGCCGGAGGAGAGGAGGTGGGAAGTGCCCTCTCTCTGAGAAACAGCCTCAAGGAAGGCTGAGAAGGAGAAAGGGGAGAAGGGCAGACAGGCTGCTTCCAAAGTGAAACGGAAGCCTGACAGGAGGCAGGAGCCCAGATGAGCAGAAGACTGTCTGAACACCTGAGTGAGGAGAGGAATGTTCCAACCCCTGGGCAGTTTGATTGTCTGAGGCACAGAGCCTGGGTCAAGGCGCACCTGTGAGGAAGAGGCACCTCACTGAGCCTGTCTGGGCTGAAGATTGAGTTGTTTGGAGTATTTCTGGTGGACTTTAATAAAGGACTTTGTGGCCCTGGAAGGAGCAGAACTCTATATGAAATATTCTGGCCAGAGGACCAGGAAATTCCTATGCATGGAGTAGGACAAAAGACAGTGTGTGTGTTTGGGGGCAGGAAATTTGAGGCAAAATTTGCTGCAGCACCACAGCTAGCCAGGAGGAGTGGCAGCTTTTCCATGTTTGGGGGGGTTCACCTGGGATCTACTGAGACCCCTTCTGATAAAGGAGGAAGACTGACACTTTGGGAGAGGTAAACCAGGCTGTGATAATCCTCTGATTAAGGGCAGATGAATAAGGGAGCCAGAAAGCACCAAGGCCCTCTTCAGCAGTGAAATCTCTACTTTCTCAGGCTAGGCTACAGAGGGACAAGAGGAACTGCAGAAGATGCAGCTACATCTGGGGATAGCTGGCTAGCAGAAGCAGACCCAGGCAGTCCTCCTGCAGGTCCTGGAGAAACAACGGAAGCATCAAGAGCTGTAGATGGAGCTGCACAAGCAATGGGCAGTAGTAGAAAAAGAGCAGTATACCTGCTGGAGATCCTGCAGGGAGAAAATGACCGTAGCCACATAAATAAAGTCCTAAAGCAGTATTGGGGGACCAGGAGACCTGAGGCCCAACTGAGGGACTGCTATGCTTGGGGGCATCTGGAGTACATAAGGAGGTTTTGCCCCTATATAAACTGTGACTTTAAGGCTGACTCTATTGTGCAGAATATAGAAAATACTGGGTGGTATTGGGCCTGCTACAAAAGCATGTACAGGGATAGTATGTTCTTGTGTGGAGAAGCAGGCCATAGGAAGAGGCATTGCCCTTGAAAGAAAATCTCCTGTAGTAGGAGAAAAGGCTGAAATCCCAGGAATATATAAACCTGGGGTTCAAGCAGGTGAGCAAAGAAAGGAGTGGGTATCCTGCAATACCAGCACCAAGGTTTCAGGTAACACAGATGTGGTAGTGATGGCAGGGAACCATGCTGCTACTCAGCAGAATCAACCAGTTAAAGGCAAGAGGTCTACTACCATTGAGATAAACTGGGTGAAAACCAGGGTGAACAATGAGGTGACAAAGACTAATGCTGCAGTTTTGACAGTACTGGCTGTGGCTGGCATAGGAACCAAGGCTGCAGTGACAAGTATGAACATGAACCATGTCATCTCTTTGGCAGAGAAATACTAGGCAGAACATGCTACAATGGAAGAGGCCAGCCAACTGGAAGGAAAAAGAGAAGTTACTTTGGGAGAAGCAGGTGTTGCAGTTCCATATTCAGCTCCTGGAGAATGCGAAAGTTGGATTTGACATTCAGGTCCAGGGCTTGCAGGAGCAACACCAAGATCGAGACCGATTCCTCCTGGAGCTGCAGGAAATTCAGAGCAGGTCCTGGTATAGATGGCAACTCCTGCCCTGGGGCAAGTCAAGGTTATTAGGTCAGGAGGCATGTCACAGGCTGGCTGGCCCTTAAGGGTATGTCTATACTGCATTGTCTGTGGGACAAGGGCTTGTGGACTCAGTGTTTCCAAATCCACATTGCACTGTAATTCCCATATGAAAATCAGGGGTTCACAATAGGAAAAATAGAACCTTAGCCATCAGATGCAGTCATAATCTTATGGCACAGCAAATATGCTACTTAAAAATCTACTTATTTCAGAGCTGCCAATTTTTTAACCTCTTCTCAAGATACATGAAAGACCTCTTAAATGCATGGCCTTACCATACTGCAAATCTATCCATTTAGCAGCTGTATCAGATATATTTCTTTGTCAGCTACCCATTTAAGATGGGATCATCTTAAAAGGCATTGACATAAATTGTGTGGAAGATCGATTAGTTTAAAAGGTTTTTTCTTTTAACAGATCAGATAGCCATTATATTTAACCAGTTAGTACATGGAATTCTCATTCAACAGTTTCAGAATTTAATTACTTATTCATTTTAAAGGATTTCACCAAAATCACTGGATCTGTGGGTATTTAGACTGATTCTTTACTTATGTATTCTTTGGGCTGGATCCTGGGATACAGTGTAATCTCTTTGCACTAAACTGCCAGGAGATTCTACCCATAAAGCCAGCTTAACTGCCTATGGGAGGCTCACCTCAGTGCAAAAAGGAACCTCTGGTGACATAGGTATTCCTATGCTACCATCCCTCCTGAGCATACAGGGGATCCTGCTGATCAGCAGTTCCCTGGGCTCTTGCAGCTGACATAAATTAGAGCAGCCTTCAAGAATAAGTTAGTAAATTAGCACAGGCTGAGCTCCATATCAGGGAGTAAACTGTTGAGCCTTATGCCAGCTTTGCATTCTTCCATTAAGTTGTGGTATTGGCAGTAGTACTGGATCCCGTAGCCCTATATGTGTACATTTCAATAAATTTATTCCCTAGGGACCTGTGAGGTGTAGGGGATGGTAAATGAACTGCAGATAGTTATTGTTTGGAAAAATCACACTTTTTGACAGTTGTGTAATTGCTCCTGTTTGCTGAAAATAGTATATAAGGAAGAACCTGAAAACAGCAAGTTGGTAAATAATTTTAATTGAATTCTAAGAGCGACATTCTGCCAATCTTTCTTCCCCTTGAGTAGAACCTTACTTTGCCATTAGTTCTAAGGGTTTAATTGGGACTATGAATGGAGTGAGTTTCCATTGAACATAAGTAATAAGAGGCAGAATTTCACCCTAATACCAAACTGTGGCAAGTCAAAATGGTCTGTTCCCTCTTTCTGGATCTTTTTTAGCTCATATGTCTGAACTATAATGTAGTCAGCAATCTATTCCATAAGTGTTTAATTGATGTCAGCATTTAGACAGACCCTGTGTGCTAAAGCTGTGTATTCTGTGTTCTTCAGTCTGTGAGCTAGAGAGCTTGGAAGAGCTTTATGATCAGTGTGCACCCAGCACTCAAAATAAAGGGTACCTTTCTGTTTTCAGTACCCAAGCCCCATCTCTTGTCTTTCTTAAGGAACCCTACAGAGACCATGTAATAATCTTATTAATTCTGCATTCTGAACTGAATGCTCCTTTAGGTGTCAGGGGAGCAAGTAAAACTTAAATGACAGATTTTAGTCACCTGGTTTTCCCTGTATAAATCCCTACTTTTCCATATAGCTGATCATTAGCGAGCGAGAGAGGTGGATTAGTTCAGGACTAACAACTACATATGGTAAAAAATGTGATTTTAAGTAACCGTACATTTACTTCCTCTATTTGTCATACTTTGAGCTTTTGTTGAATTTCTAATTAATCAAGGGACTTAACAATTACAAAAGCCAAATTACCAGTACATTTTCTTGCTTACATCTCTAAAGTTTAGGAAGAGAAAATGGAAAGTAAGAAAAAGATTTAGAATCACAAACTTGCTGGAAACTTGATAATTGCAACCAATAATCCCTTGTCTTAAGGAAACAGTGAGCTCTCTTTTCAAACCCATTGATGCCTGTTCAGGCTATAGCTAAAAACAAGGGCATGATTATACCACTATTGAGTTTTTACTTTATTGATTATGGTGAATTTTTCTTGCAAAAAGCTTAAGAGAACATCTATTCTGTCCTTTTCTCTTTGTTTTAATGCACTCACATAATCTCAAGAGACTGAAGGCCGATCACTCTTCAGACTAGTTTGTAGAGTGTAGTTGGGATTTGGAAAGTTTTTTTTTTTTCTAACATATGAGTGGTTTTTCAAAACGGAATTCAAGCATTGACTGAAATTTCCTAGGATGATTCCCCTACAGATTTTTTTATTAGGACTTTTGAAAAACTGAAGGAATAGGCTCCTTGGGAAAAAAAAAATCCTTCATGTTATAATGGACCCATTGCATTCTGGGTCAGGATACTGGGAGTTTAGTCATGTATGCATTCAGGGCAGACAAGTTCAATAAAGTTGATTACTAATTTCAAAGTTTTAGTGCTTTAATTCAGGTTTTGTTCACTAAACTGGCATGCTCAGTTACTTATGGGGCATTCCTTGGGATTCACAGTATGTAACAGATTCATGTACTGTAAACAAAGCACTGTTACCAAATAACACACACACACACACATACATTGAGGGATCTGGGACTAGAACCTGGTCTTTCAAATACAGGCCACTTGAACTGAAAAAGAGCTTTTTAAAAACAATCCCATATTTAGCAGTTCTGATCCTTTCCAGTAGAGGGTAGTGCTATATATAAGGCTAGCCATTTTTCATTATAATACTTTAGGGCCTCATTTTTCATGTACATGTCCTCATGAAGGAATTCCTTTGAAAACTGAGTATCATAATGAGACTGTTCCCACCTCTAAAATTGTCACTGAGACACTATTGCCTCTACTAGTGTGGAGGATCACTGTTTGCAAAGTGATCAAAAATCAAAACCTTGTGCCAGGATAGGCATAAGAGGAAGATTTAGGAGAACAGAATGGACCAGTATGCTCTGACTGCTTTGTGCTGCTCTGGCACTGTAAAGCAGCCATAAACCCAGCTTAACCAGCTAGTTATGTCATGTTTATGACATCTTTCCTTTGCAAAGTAATATAAAGTAACTGGAGTATATTGACAAATCTGGTCCCATATCAAGAATGTCAACTGGATTCTTAAGACAGAAAGAGCAAGGAGAAGAAATGGGTCTGGTCCATGGCTGTGGAAGGGAGGAAGAGTGATGGACTCAGAATCAGCTGTTTGTAAAGAAATGATTGCCATCTCTAGGTGAGTACACAAAGCAAGAGAGGTAGGGGAAAAGTTATTTAATCAGTTTTTCATTTCTTATCCAAAAACATATGAATGGTTTGGATTCGATTTTGTTTTATTTTTCTGCACCAGTTCATCCATCCCTGGCTGTGGCATTATTCCAGGTAGAATTCTACCACTGCCAGCCATTTAATAATGTTTTTGCTGCAGAATCACCTGCTGTACCCACATCACACCAGATCTACTAAACAGGGGATTCAGTCAGCACTTCCAGGAGTGACTCTAAAAATATTAAGCAGATCCCACAGATGGACACCCTCTCCAGACAGCCACAACCATACACTAAGACCAAGTCAGAAAATCTACTACATCACCTTCACACAATCTTTCATATTCCCAGAACAAGAAATGCTAAAAGCATTGAAAGGAATCCTTGTCACCACTTTTTTACAGAGATTGTCAACACCCCTTTGAGGTGAGAAACCTTCATCCATCCCAAGACATGCCATAGTCCATTCTATTCTCAAGAGTCTGTCTCTTGATGCAGTCGATTTCAGAAATTACTAACTGGAGGCCAATCTCTCATTTCTGACCAACATACTTGAAATGCTAGTTAAGAATAGCCTCCAAAGTCACCTATCCACTGCTAATATCCTTGATTATTCCCAATGGGTTCTCAAATTAGGCTATAAAATAAAGTTAGAACAAGTATGCTAGTGGATGACCTTCTCTTGCCAAAAACAGAGGGAGAATGATTTTTGTGCTTCAGGCACTGGAACTCAGAAGACATAAGTTCAATTCCTGCCTATATCACAGAATTCCTGTGTAGCCTGAGGCAATTCACTTAACTTCACTGTACACCTCTACCCCGATATAATGCTGTCCTCGGGAGCCAAAAAATCTTACCGCATTATAGGTAAAACCGCATTATATCGAACTTGCTTTGATCCACCGGAGCGCGCAGCCCCACCCTCCCGGAGCACTGCTTTACTGCGTTATATCCAAATTCGTGTTATATCGGTCGCGTTATATCGGGGTAGAGGTATACTTCATTTCTGCCTCTGTAAAATGGGTCTAATAGATATCCCGACCTTGCAGTCCAGTAATGTTTGTGATGTGCTCAGGTATGAAGATGATGGTGCCATATAGGGAGATGGTACAACTTTCCCTGGAAATGATTCCTCAGGTCTGGCCACCACATCCCTAAGAAAATATAACTGAAATAGGAGTGCAGGGTGATGATGAGAATGGCTGAAAATAGAGAGACTTCTATATGAAGAGAAACTGAAAAGGATTAGGACTATCCATTTAGAGGGAAAACTAATAAGAGGGCATGTGATAGAGGTATACAAAATGGTGTAAAGAAAATAAATTGGGTGTTGTTCATCCCTTTCCATAATACAACAAGGAGAGGCACAATGAAAGGAAATATTGTTACACAATGTGCAATTAATCAGTAGAACTCACTGCAATATCTCTGGTCAGGAACTAGATAACTAGCAATCTTTGTATTTTATATGGAAAATGAGAACATCCTTAGACATTGTAAAATATAGGGACATACATACTTTGTGCACCATGCTTTAAGGCATACAAACCACTATTTGATGATGATAGGGAGAAAGACAGTTTATTCTATAATTGACCAATACAGGGTTTCTTGAAACTTTCTCTAAAACGTCTGGTACGGGTCATTGACAGACAGGAGACTGGGCTAGATGGACCATTTTTTTAGACCGGTAAAGTAATTCCTTTGTTCCTGAAGCTGGGATATTCTACTTATCTGCCAGCATAATGTCATAGCACTACACCAACTACTGTACTCAGCAATAATAATAAAAAACTGACACACATACACAAGCCAGAAGAATGTTCACAAATTGGCATAGATGACCCCATTTTTGTCAAGAGCCCTAGTGGAAAAAGTGTGAAAATATACTTCACAGAGACATCCTTGGCAGAAGAATTGAACACAATGAAAAATTCAATGAATTTTAATGAGAGACTGAACTGGGTGACAGAATCATAAGAGGTGTATTTTGTACCAAAACAATGGTCAAAAAAGAACATTGAAAAAACACCCATAGCGCATATCCACTATGTTACTGAAGTCAGTGAAACATAACAAAAATAATAGAAAAGGGTAAAACATCTATGTGCAATGGACTAATCTCTGTGAGATTCTCTAAGGGGCTTTATTCATTAATATTTGACTTGTGATATGAATACATATTCATTTTCTCCTTGCAGTTGGATGGATGCATTAGCCAAATGATATTCTTCATAACAAAGCCATTAGGAATATATGGCCCCAAAGTGCCTTTGGACTGGGTCCAGGGGTATCCATATTTCAGCAAATATTTTAAAGATGGTGAAAAAAGAAAAGCAAAATTCTTTCTTGAGCATAGCAGGTCTCCAGATGCATAATCCAGCAATGTTTAACAGAAAGGAGTAAGTGGATTTCTGTAGTGTGCAATAGTTCAGATATTCATACATTTTAAGGCCAGAAGGGACCATAAGATGAATTCGGAGTACACTACTTCCGTATATTCTGGCATCTATGATATTTCTTCTGTCGTTGACCTAAAAACTGCTGCCTCGGCATCATCTGCTGGTGGTACCATATCACATTGTCACATGATGTGCTAATGGGGATCTTCATATGACAGTTTGCGGACTATCAATTAAGGTCAGTAACTATTTGTTCTATGCATGGAAAAGAAAGTGAGACTTGAAATCTAATGCCTGTCAGCGTTTTCCGTGAGATGTTGCAACACATGAGAGAATGAATGGAAAGATTTTTTTCTCTTTTTAGCTACAGTTATTGTTTTAAAAGTAAGATAGGTGGGCGGAAAAGAATCTGTATGTCTGATTATCCCCCCCGCCCAAAGTTCTTTTTTTCTCCTACTGATAATAGCTCACCTTAGTTGATTACTCTCATTATAGCTGGTATGGCAACACCCATTTTTTCATGTTCTCCGTGTATATATATCTTCCTACTGTATTTTCCACAGCATGCATCCAATGAAGTGGGTTTTAGCCCATGAAAGCTTATGCTCAAATAAATGTGTTAGTCTCTAAGGTGCCACAAGTACTCCTTGTTCTTGCCCTGTGTGGGGAGGGTGCTCATCCCCCTTCTCCAGCTGGAGCACACCCAGCAGGCCTGCCAGGGCATGGCTTCTTGGGCCCAGAGCTGTTCTTTTACCCCTCTTTTCTTAGCATGGGGTTTATCTACCCCATCACACTGATGTTGAAGGAAACCACAGTTGTGATATTGCCTAATACAAAACTAACAAAGTTCAGCACTGCTTCATCTCTACCAAAAGATTCCCTCCAGTGCTCTCTCAATTGCCTGTCCCTACATATGTATTACACAAGTGCTGGAAGATACAATGTTATTGTGATTAAAGCATAAGCAAGCATATATAGGGCTGAATTTTGTTGCCAGCTATTTCATAGGCTTACTGTGTGACCTTGGGCGAATTTCTGAATCTCTCTGAGTCTCAGTTTCCTCATCTGTAAAATAGGAATTGTAGTAGGTTTGGGCCGAGGTTCAGCCCTCAGCGGGGCTGTGGGGTGTCCCACCGCCTTGCTCTGGTCCAGCCGTAGTCTGGGACAACAGGCACACAGTTAGGGCTCAGGCCCATAAGCAGGGGCTGAGTCAAGAGGTCCGAAACCCAGGCTCTTAAGCAAGGGCTGAGGCAAAGTCTATAGCAGCCCAGGCCCTAAGTCAGGACGGGCCAAGCAAACAGTCTGTCAGAGGCCCAGGCCCTTAAGCAGGGGCTGGGTCAGTTTGTGATAGCCCAGGCCCTAGGTTAGGGCGGGGCAGCAAACAAATAGTCAATCAGGTACCCAGCCTCTCTAGGCCAGGGGAAACAGGGGGAGTCTGCCACCCAAAGAGTGGGTGGCAGGGGGGACGCAGGCCCTCCCACTCCACTGCGTCCCAGCCTGGGGCCCTAGCAGCGACGGAAACTCGCTGCTGTCAGTGGAGATCCTGGCCGCAACACACTGACATCGGCTCTGGCAGTGCAGCAGCCAGACTGGGTTGGCTGCCCCCGGGCTACTTCCACACTCCCCCTCGTATGGTACCTGGGCCATCTTAGTGTCGTCGGTGCTCTCCACCAGCATTGGCTCCTCTGGGTAGGTAGCAGAGGACAGGCTCGGCTCCTCCTCGGGGTAGCTGGCATGGGGCAGGCTTGGCCAGTCCTCCTCGGGGTACCTGGTGAGAGGTAGGCTCGACTGGCCTGGTGAGTAAGCAGGCCGGTCGCGGCCTGCGGCTGTTTCCCAAGCGGGAGCTCCACCGGCCTGGGCTCCACTGAGCTCTGCAGGTGGGCTTTTATACTTCCGGGTCGGGGCCATGACCTTGGAGGGGCGGGCGCCGGACCCGGTGGCTCTGCCCACGTTGGAGTTAGGGGAGGTTTGGCCCTCAGCGGGGCTGTGGGGTGTCCCACCGCCTCGCTACAGGAATATTAAGACTTCTCTGCCTCCCTAGGTGGCTGTTCATGTTAATTAATCTATCTTTGAAGGGGTGCTCAGCTACTACAGTGATGAGTACCACTGGCAAAAAGTGATGCATCCCACTGATGCACAACTCTCTTTGCATATCTTATTTCTAATTTTGTAACTAACCTCTGAACTTTTATATGAATTCTATATGAATAATTTGCCCTAGAGCTATAGGGAAAGTTCCTCAGAGAAGTTGCCCAGCTAAACAGGTGCACACATCTATATTTTCGCTGATGATATTAGGGGAAACAATAGCCAACCTGAGAACTGTTGATGAAGAATCATTGACTAATGGCTGTGCATGCAGAACGGAAAGAGGCAGTTCAATAGGATATTTCCTAACATGGTAAGGTTTATGGCTACACAAACCATCTGCTATTCCAATTACATTCAAATGCCATATCTACACTGGGGGAAAAGGTGAATATTAACAGATTAGCTAATATGTATTAACATTCTAGTGTAGACAAGGCAAGATGTCATTTAGCTGGTTGAAAAAAAAAAACCTTCTCTCCCCTCCCGCCCCCAACGTATACATGAGAAAATCAATTTGAAATGAAATGATGCCAGCCTACTGCTGTTGCCTAAGTAGCCAACAGGTGAAAGAGTTGTGATTTCCCCCACCCAAAAGTTGCCAGAAGTGGCTGATATGGGTGAGGTTGGGCATGGGCTGAACTACAGCATGCAAGGAATGCTGGGCTGAATAATAATCTATATAAATGTAACAAGTCATTTCCATCATCTTTAGCCATCTCTCAAGAGGAAAAAAAAATAAAATAAATACAATTAATAGTAAAATATGAGATGGAATGTGTAGAGGAAGCATCATGATGCCAAATTAAAAGAAGAGTTTTACAGACAAATATAGTAATTAAATCCCTTGCAAAAGACAAAATGTTCAGAATTATTTCAAAAGACAAAACCAAACCAAGTCCAACCTTGACATATAAGTAGCTTGGACCACAAAATAACACAAGGGATTGAAATATGTAGTATATCACTGGAACAAAGCACCAGTTCGATGATTCAATAAACCAACAAAAGGTAGGTATCAACAAGGGCTTAGCTAACTCCCATCCAAGAGAAAGATGCTTTAGCCAGCGGTCTTAGAGTAATGAGAGATTCCACAAAAGCAATCACTGGAAGAAAACAAATATTTGAGCCTGAGGTAAAAGGGGCTTTGCATACATGTGTGACAAGAAATCCAATGAATAAACAAATTACATATGAACACTACGAAGGCTCTCTAGTCTAAAGAAGAAATTTGTAGCAATTTGCAATAGCAAGAACATTTACAGAACTGTAGTGATTCAGGAGCAAATCAATGCCCAGATTGGGTAGTGGGCTTGGCATTGGGTAGAGTGTGTTCATGGGGGACAAAGAGAAGTAATCTCTCCCTTAGGCTGCAGAACTGCTGCATCCCTGTGGCTAAGAGAGGCCAACCCACTCCAGCCTAGAGGATCTATACAGCAGTGATTTCTCTCAGCCACTCTCTCCCCTCCTCCTGCTACCACTCAGCTGGGCTTCCTGACATATAGAATGTCCACTCAGAAGTAGCCTCCAATCTATTGTGAAGAGAACCTCTGCAGACCTAGAGGGTTTGTCTACACTGCAATGTGTAAAGATCTGTGGAGTAGGTACTGAGTCTGCAAAGCCTGGAAGGGCTGACCTTACCAACAGGAGCCCACATAGAGCCACAGCCAAGGGACACTGTGGACAGTAAGCACCATAGGAGGTACCACCCCAGATAGCCAAAGTGGCAGTACCCTGTGGCCTTCTGATTGGCCAAGCACCCTATTTAATCACAGGGGTTGCCTCAGGATGTTGTCTGGGCAACCACACAGACGTTTGCTTGCTGTTACTCCACATTTCACCTTGTCTCCTAATCTCAGCCTGACTCTGAACCTGATTCCTGCCTCCTGCTTCTGGCATGGTATTATCTCTGATCTCCAATTTCTGATGCGGGCCAGACTCTTGCTTACCAAAACTGGTTCTTGCAATTCCTCTGACATCTGCTCAGGGACTACTGTCCCTGAGGTGCAGACCCCAGCCCAGCCTATGCCCTGGTCTCTTACACAATGTAAGCCTAGGATTTAAACTCAGGCTCAAACCTAACTCCCTTACATCTACACATAGGGGTTTGAGCACCCATGGAAAAAAATAGTGGATGCTCAGCACCCACTGGCAACAGTGCAGTGCAGGAGATCAGCTGTTCGGCTGTGCAGCTGAGCAGCTCTTAGGTGAGACCACCTATCAGCTGTTTATCAGCTGTGGGAGGTGCTTCAGGGAGGCAGAGAGCAAGGAGCAGCAGGTGGAGTGGGGGCGGGAAGAGGAGGAGCAAGGGAGGGGACTTGAGGGAAGGGGCTGCATGCGGGAAGGACCTCAGGGTAGCAATAAAAGTCAGTGCCTATCCTATCTACACACAAATCATACTAATCCAGGGCTCAGTCCCAGGTTCCCAAAAGGGTATATAGTCCAAGCCTGAGTCAAGTCCTATTACTTTACACCTTTGCAGGGTAGGCGCAGCCCCACTGGGTTCATGCTCGGGGAGTCTGCCAAAAGGATTACACAATCCTATGGCTTGACTTTTTGTTCTCTGGTCACTCAAGTTGGGTGGACAGTCAAGTTTTACCACACTACACCATGAACAAAGGGTTAGAGTGGCCTCATTATGGGAGAAAGCAACAAAGAGTCCTGTGGCACCTTATAGATTAACAGATGTATTGGAGCATAAGCTTTCGTGGGTATTCACCCACAAAAGTTTAGGATCCAATACATCTGTTAGTCTATAAGGTGCCACAGGACTCTTTGTTGCTTTTTACAGATCCAGACTAACACGGCTACCCCTCTGATACTTGACACCCATTATGGGAGGGCGCTAGGAAGTCTGGAATGTGGGTGGTTGGACTCTGGCCTGCATACAGCGGTGGTTCCAGGCACCAGCGCTCCAAGCATGTGCCTGGGGCAACAAGCTGCGGGGGGCATCCTGGCCATCCCTGTGAGGGCAGCAGTCAGGCAGCGTTCAGCGGCTTGCCTGCAGGAGGTCCGCTGGTCCCGCGGATTCGGCGGCAATTCGGCGGCGGGTACGTCGAAGCCGTGGGACTGGCAAACCTCCCTCAGGCAAGCCACTGAATCCGCGGGACCGGGGACCTCCCGCAGGCAAGCCGCCGCAGGCAGCCTGCCTGCTGTGCTTGGGGCAGCAAAAAAGCTAGAGCCGCCCCTGCCTGCATAATTCAGTGAAGATGCTGGAGTCCCATGTTGGGACCCAGAGTTCAACAATTCCTAAACTGGGATTACAAATGAGTGTAGATGCTCAATCCTAGTTTAACAATCCCAAGGACTGCTAACTTGAGTTCTACTAACTCTGGGCTTATTGCAGTGTAGACATACCTAGAGATTGTGACAAAAAGGAATAAGTGGGTTGAATGAGAGAGACAGCCAGATGAATTGCTGGTGCAGGGATCTTTCCTAAATGCCATCTGTTGTGAGTGAGGTGTGTATTATGCAAGAGCCTATGTTGAATATTTCAACACTGGTCTGGGGCAGTGTCTGAAGAGTGGCTCTACAAATGATCTGCAGCTCTCCTAGGGCTGTCTGTGCAAGGGATTTGGGCCATGGAAAATGGTTAGTGTGCTATTAAACGAGCAACCAAACATGCCTAGACACTAAAGGGCTGGAAAGTAAAAATTTGAGGTTTATGACTTACTCATGTTCTTTACTGTTTATTTTTTTACATGATTTTTGTTTGTAAGAAATCATTTTCTTCTTTAGTGTAACCCTGGTTTGGATATGTTCCTACTCCTGAATGTGCCAAACAGCCATGAACCTCAACTCAACCCACAATCCATCTCTCCTAAAATAATGAAAAGCGAAGTACAAACTAAGAAATCCAGACAAAGTAGATTCACATATAGATCACATAAAAAACCAAATAAAACAAAAACAAGCAGTATGTAGCCATTAAGAGTTATCAAAGTTGCACATTAAAAGATAAAGGGTAAAAACATCTAAGTCCCATTTTCAAAAGCACCTATGTCACTTAGAACCCTATATTCCAGGCACCAGAGTGGCTTAGCCACAGTACAAACTTACTTTTGAAAATTTTATCCAATGGGTTATGTCTTCAGCTAGTGTAAATCAGCATGACTCTATTGGGTACAATGTCATTACACTGCTTTTCACCAGCTGAGAATCTGATTGAAAGAGTCAAGAAACTTAACACGATACTTCTTCCAAAGAAACACTTAATTTGAGAAAAAGGCACTTTCTTTTGAAATCCGCTGAACTTGTTTGCACAATGTATGTTTGCTGGCTCTTCACATTTAATGACAACAATGCTGGCATTGTGTGTTTGTTATTTAATGTGGCACAACATCCATCGTGAATTGCCACTAGCAGTTCCATGAAGAAATGACATCCTTCATTCACAGTGAGGGATTGTGGACCATTCTTGTCACCGATTCTGTTAAAACATACTGAAATATTTTTCATCGAAATAGAAAATAACATACTTGCAAACAGAGTGCTTGACATCAGCATCAGATATCTGACCCAAAATTAATTAAGCCTTTTAAACAACTAGTGGGGCAACTGAATGATCAAGATGCTAAAGAGCACTCAGGGGCGATAAGGCCATTGGGGAGAAACTAAATCAATTTTTCACATCGGTCTTAACGGCTGAGGATGTGAGGGAGATTCCCAAACCTGAGCCATTCTTTTTAGGTGACATCTCTGAGGAACTGTCCCAGGTTGAGGTGTCATTAAAGAAGGTTTTGGAACAAATTGATAAACTAAACAGTAGTAAGTCACCAGGACCAGATGGTATTCACCCGAGAGTTCTGAAGGGACTCAAATGTGAAACTGAGGAACTACTAACTGTGGTATGCAAGCTATCGTTAAAATCAATTTCTGTCTCAGATGACAGGAGGATAGCTAATGTGACACCAATTTAAAAAAAAAGTCTCCAGAGGCAATCACAGGCTAATAAACCTAACTTCAGTACCAGGGAAACTGGTTGAAACTATAGCAAAGAACAGAATTATCAGACACATAGACAAACACGATTTATTGGCGAAGAGTCAACATGGTTTTTGTAAAGGGAAATCATGCTTCACCAATATACTAGAATTCTTTGAGGGGGTCAACAGGTATGTAGCCAAGGGGGATCCACTGTTTATAGTGTACCTAGATTTTCAGAAAGCCTTTGACAAAGTCCCTCACCAAAGACTCATAAGCAAAATAAGATGTCATGGGATAAGAGGGAAGGAAGGTCCTCTCATGGATCAGTAACTGGTTAAAAGATACAAAACAAAGGGTAGGAATAAATAGTCAGTTTTCAGACTGGAGAGAGGTAAACAGTGGTGTCCCCCTGGGGTCTGTACTGGGACCAGTACTGTTCAACATATTCATAAATGATCTGGAAAAAGGGGTAAACTTTGAGGTGGCAAAATGTGCAGATGATACAAAACTACTCAAGATAGTTAAATCCAAAGCAGACTGAGAAGAGTTACAAAGGGATCTCACAAAACTGGGTGAGTGGGCAACAAAATGGCAGATGAAATTCAATGTTGATCAATGCAAAGTAATGCACATTGGAAAACATAATCCCTACTATATGTATAAAATGATGGTCTAAATTAGCTGTTACTACTCAAGAAAGAGTTCTTGGAGGCATTGTGGATAGTTGTGATAGTAGTGACAGTCAAAAAAGCTAACAGAATGTTGGGAATCATTAGGAAGAGGATAGAAAATAAGAGAAAATATCATATTGCCTCTATATAAATATATGGTATGCCCACATCTTGGATACTGTGTGCAGATCTGGACACCCCATCTCTAAAAAGATATATTTGAATTGGAAAAGGGCAACAAAAATTATTAGGGATATGGAACAGTTTCCATATGAGGAGAGCTTAATAAGACTGGGACTTTTCAGCTTGGAAAAGATACAGCTAAATGGGGATATGGTAGAGGGCTATAAAATCATAATAGGTGTGGAGAAAGTAAATGAGAGTGTTATTTACTCCTTTCCATAACACAAGAACTAGGGGTCACCAATAAGAAAGTGTTTAAAACAAACAAAAGGAAGTATTTCTTCACACAACACACAGTCAACCTGTGGAACTCCTTGCCAGAGGATGTAGTGAAAGCCAAGACTATAACAGGGTTCAAAAAAGAACTAGATACATTCATGGAGGATAGGTCCATCAATGGCTATTAGCCAGGATGGGCAGGGATGGTGTCCCTAGCCTCTGTTTGCCCAAAGGTTGGAATGGGCAACAAGGGATGGATCACTTGATGATTACGTGTTCTGTTCATTCCCTCTGAAACACCTGGCAGTGGCCACTGTCAAAAGACAGGATACTGGGCTAGATGTACCTTTGCTCTGACCCAGTATTGCCATTGTTATGTTCTTATGATTAGAGGATCTTGTATGTCCAGAAACTAGAAACTGCCAAAAACTGCAGTCTGACATATATTTTCAGTAAGTTTGCAATTGGTATGGCACATATTTTTTCCCTGAATATATCATAAGAAAAAAAGCTGAAAGCTCTTCATATCATAATAACCTACAAGGTACACACACCAGACTCCTCCAGCTAAGATAAGAGCTAAAATGCATTATGACAGAGGTCATGCAATTAGAAGTGAAGTAAAGGAAAAACTAAATTTTGAGGAAGAAAATATTAAAGAGCTGATCCTGAGAAGTGACAAGGCAATAGCAAATGTGAATACTCAATACCTCTCCAGATCAAGCCCTCTATGCTGTAGAAGATGTTCCAAATGACTATTATAACAGTCAAAATTGTAGTGTTCTGTAGTTTGGTATAATGCAGAAGCTGTTTGCTTTGTGGGGAATTAGGGTAGTAGGAGGTGTTATGAATTGATTTTCGTAATTCGTCTTACTTTTCTTGAGACTTCAAAGCTCCTACTTGTAGCATTTACAAAGTGTTTGTTGTTGTTCGCCCCCCCATCCCCGCATCAGATTAGTATACCACTTTTAACTGATTTACTCTTAAAAGCAGATTAGTGATTTTTCCTTATTGCACGTTATTAATGTGAACAAAGTATAAAGTGGTTAAAGGAACTGAAATGCAACTGTGTTCTGCATATTTTATGATGGTTTAATTATACTATATTGATTCCAGTGCATTATAGCCTGGTTTGTTTCTCTAATAAATTACATTGTTCTTTGAAACAGAGATGGGCTCGGATTGAAACATTATACTCAATCTAATATTTGAATTGTATCCCTTCAATATCATATGTAACCCTTAAATGGTTTCCAGTTCTTTGAAGGTTATGACCTATGACCCCTCAATGGCAACTGGCAAGGGAGTTATAGGAATATCCTAATATTGGTATGTACATTCTGGTACATCAAAGAATATCACGAGGTCTTAAATGAAAGTCAAGGTCATGCTGGTCATCAGTATTGCTCTGAAGAGTGTGAATAGATACTATATAAGGAGTTATGTATATACGCTGAAAATAGCTTCCTAAAGTCTGTATCAAGGCAAAACTGACCAACTGGCTTTCTGCCAGTCAAAAGATGTGAATTCACCTATCTCTTGGTCATGTAAATTAAGCATTTTAAGCCAAGACAGTGGAAGGCCAATTTACATAAGAAGTCAACAGGAGGATCTGAAATCAACAGGGAAGAAGCAGAATTCAGGAAAACAAGCAATGGGGGTTTTACTATTTCTGAGGACAGACATTGGACTTTGGGAATATAAGTAAAAGGCCAGGAGACCTTTCTTTATTCTGCACCTAGGAAGTAAATACACAGCCTGTTTACATTAGTGAAAATGGGATCTCAACTTGCTTGAGACACTGCAAAAGGACATTTGGGTGAGACAAACTTCAAAAACCACCAACAAAAACAAATAAACAAATCACCCACAACACAAAAATACACATTTACTTGACCTCACTAGGGCATTGACTTATTATGATGGCTTCCAGTCACCAGCGCTTCCCCAAACCAAAGTTACCTCAATGTTTTCCCTATATGGTAGAAAACAGCCCTCCACCTAGAATTCTTTTCTCCCTGCTGTAGCTTGTTTCTCATCACTCTCTCATTGGAAGAGGGGTTTTCAAAGGTCACTGGCAGCCTTTAGTTGGGCTCAGTTGTCTTAGGTGACCTCATAGGAAAAAGGGCCTTTGCCATTCTTAGATTCATATACCTGCCTTCTACCATTCTCTTATAGCTGTCAGGTCTGACTTTGTCACATAGAGAATTATGTTACTTAGAAAGAAAGTAAGTAAGTTTCCAGGTGGATTGGGTTTCTCTTTCTATCAGTATTATGTCTTTTGTTTATTGGTAGCTGCCTGTTTTATGTGGTAATTCCTATGAATGCTGAAGATGTAAGAACAGGCATAAAGGAAGAGTATTTTAAAGGAGAGTATTTAGATGAATGATTTTGCATGAGCGAGATTATTTTCTTAGTCAAAAGACATGACAGAAAGTGAACATTTTCAAAGAAAAAAAACTCACAAAAAAACAAAATCATGTTGAAAGAAATGGAGGTGAAAAAAAATACATGTTAAGAACTTATGTGCCATGCATTTTTTCAGTGGTACATGTTGATTTGGAGTTGAGTTGTTCAGCAATAAAAGGAGAAGAGGTTGTTGATTAAATGGAATAATTAGCATAAATACTATGTAGTACTAGGTCAAAATAGTTAGGAATTATATTAATGATTTTCAGATGTGACTAGGGATTTGGGGTACCTCAGTTTTGGGGTATCCAGCTTGAGATACCTTGAAGGAGCCTCATTTTCAGAGTGTGGGTATTCTGGGACTCTCAAGGTGGGTACCCAAAAGTTGAGTCAGGCAAAATTCCTAGTCATTTTTGAAAATCTTGGTCTGTAGATTTATTGGAATCCATAATACTTACTGACATTCTGTGCTGTATGGTGGGTTTTCAATTAGAACCCTCTACCATCAAAAATGCCTTTTTATACCTTAGGGACAGCACTCTGTGTTGATCAGCAGCACAGTCATCCCAAGAAGATGTGTTTGGAGAGGAAATGTACTGCCCCAGTCCTGATTCAGTATAGTCAAACTTCTCAAGTATGGAACTTTTGATCTTCTGCTTACATGGATCCTTTGTGAAATAGACTGTATACTGTAAACAAACAAAGAATTGTGTATGATTGTGTTTATATCTATGTATATTTTAATGTTCATTTTTAAAATATTGTTGGGAACATTGATCACATAGGCAGGATATCTGATGAGTATGATAAATTCATGTATTACTGTTCTGACCCACAGAGGTGAAGCCAATGACCAGAAAGAGAATCCTATTTCCTTTTAACCTAAATGTTATAGAGGGATTGTAGCTCTGGGTCAGGGACAGTAAGGTAGACTCATAGGTCTAGTTGATCCACAGCTATTGGAATTGGAATAGGAATTAATTCAGGGAAGTCTTATAAATTTTTTTTATGCAGGAGGTCAGACTAGATGACCACAATGGTCCCTTTTGGCCCTAAAATCTGTGAATCCAGGGTTATGCAAACACGAGAGTTTTGTGTATTTTGGCATCCTTGAAATAGCCACTTGGACTGACATTATGGAATTGGTCATACATCATGTTTGGCATTGGAGCTATTTCAGAAGTACTGCTTTGGCACATCTAGGAATAATTGCATCCATGCTGGGGCTGTATACTGCTTCAGAGGGAGGTCATTCAAGCAATAATAATGTGCCATGTTATTTCTCTATTGTAATATTACATTATATCTGTTACTATTGGCCTGTAACCTCCCAGGATTTCCTGCTAGGACTGCTTGCCCACACTTGGATATCAGTCAGATTCCTGAGGTTTGTGGAGGGATGGGGAAAGGGATCAAAACAAAATATACAAAAAAAAAAAAGCAACCTTCAAAGTTGTTTGTAATGCATTTTAAATGCATCAGTAGAATTGATAAGGAAATCATTGTGGCTTAAATAAATCCACTGAAATATGCATAGACTCCAACATGCAACCAAGTATTATGTACACAAAATAGCATATATTTCATTCATAAACATGTATTTTAAATTCAAATAAACAGACTTTACAAGCTGATATGATTTACACAAAACAGGATGTACACAAGCAATTAAAATTATGAACCATAACTATAGTATTGTTTAAATACAAACCAATGTCCCAATTGTGCCCCCATTCAATTAATGGCAAAATATTAAGTGATTCCAGTGGCTGTAGGGTTGGTCCATAACGGCCTAATACTGCAAACCTCATTCATAAGGGAGTATTCTGGTATTCAAACTTATAAGTAAGGTCTACTTGTGTGAGGAGGGGAATGCACTATTGCCATACCCAAGTGTCCCAAAATCATGAGATTGGGTTAAAAACCATGAGGTTTGGGGGGGGGGGGGGAATAAACAGAGGGTTCTTTTGTTGGCTCAGAAATCAAAAGTCCATTAAGTGTACAAAGGTCAGATTTTTAAACGTCTCCACAACCAAGAGGGCTAGAACTTACTTTTTTTTAAAAATGACATTTGAGATTTTCAGGTAATCACTTGACTCCAGCAGCTGACAATGTTAAGAAGAACATCAAATATCAGAAGACTCATGATGAATTTGTGAGAGACAGAAATGGGCCTCTTGATTTCACTAAGAGTCTTGTCTGAGTTAAAAGTGAAGCATTTGGCCCCATATGCACAAACTTTTTACTCTGCTTTGTATTTAAAAATACAAACCAAGATCACATCATCTTACCCCAGTAGTTATACTGTAAATAACAAAGATTCCACCCAAAGTATTATGCTTCACACTTAGACCACCATACTTGTCAGTCAGCTCCATTCTTTCAATGCATATAGTATGTTGCTGTTAATAGCCTATATCCATCATTAGTACAATGGATCTCCTTAAAACAGAAGTTTATTGGATTTACATAACTGCTGTGCACCTGAATCACTACAAGAAAATCTAAATCTAAATATCAAACAAAAATGAGAAGTTTAACCTATTTAGACTCATAGACTCATAGACTTTAAGGTTAGAAGGGACCATTATGATCATCTGGTCTGACCTCCTGCATGCTGCAGGCCACAAAACCGTCCCTACCCTTTCCTTGACTCTGCTAATGAAGTCCCCAAATCCTGTGTTTTAGTGACTTCAATTGGCAGAGAACCCTCCTGCTAGAGATCCCTGCCCCATGCTGTGGAGGAAGGTGAAAAACCTCCAGGGCCTCAGCCAATCTACCCTGGAGGAAAATTCCTTCCCGATCCCAAATATGGCGATCAGTAAGACCCCGAGCATGTAGGCAAGAGTCTCCAGCCTGACCCTTGTTAGCCCTTATACTATTTACCTACCATTGCTCGGTATTCCTCAGCTAATATGTTTTACCATTAAACCATTCCCTCCATAAACTTGTCTAACTTAATCTTAAAACCAGACAGGTCCCTCACCCCCACCGTTTCCCTCGGAAGGCCGTTCCAATATTTCACCCCTCTGACGGTCAGAAACCTTCGTCTAATTTCAAGCCTAAACTTCCCCATGGCCAGTTTATATCCATTCGTTCTCGTGTCCACATTAGTACTAAGCTGGAATAATTCCTCTCTATTTGGCAGTTTATGCTGCAGATAAGGAAACCAACAGCACTGAAAATATTTAAGGACCAATTTTTCTAATGTAAAACAACAGTGAGATTAAAAGCGGTTGATTATTATTCATATTTTTCTCGTTTACAGTGGGGATTGGTAACAGATCATTAAAACAGTTACAGAAAAAAAGTGCTGAGAAATATTTTCATGCATTTTAATTTTACACCTGTATATTGAATAGCATATCCTTGTATACTTGTTGTATTGCTTCCAAACAGAGACCCTAAAGCACTCAGATGAGTTGTATAATATAGAGCAATAATGATGCCTCAAATGAAGACTGTCTTAGATTTAAATGTGCTGATAGCAAGGGTTAAGGGACATTACAAAGAGACTTTGTTCTCTCCATAGTTATGGTTGACTCTAACCCTATTAGAAGACAGATTTTGATACCCATTCACTCCCAGTCTTCACCAAAACCAAACCAATTCACCTGAAAGGAGTGACCTTAGACCAAAACCGAACTTTTCAGGAAAGACTGGGGCAAGCCGGAGAAAGTTTCTGGGAGAGACCAGAGTTTTTAAAAGTGGTAATTTCCTTTATTGAATCAGTTCCACTGGCAACGGAATCCAGCATGCATGAGTCTCGCCATTCCTGTCCCAGACTCTGCCGAGGTTGCCCATCATCTCCCCATCCCCCGATGATGCCACAGAAGGCAGGGATCTCTGTGGCCAGAGGGAGTCCCTTGTACTGGAACTCTGTCAAAACAGCAGTAGTAAGTCAAAGGGTCCTCAGGACACAGAGCTGCTATGAAGCAATGAAGTATCTATGTGACTGTCCTTGCACCTATCCTAGGATCCATGTGGTCATTCTGAGGCCTGTCCTATAATGAGATCAAATTCTGCCCCTTGATGGAACAACCTTGGTGAAACTCCAGGGCGGGGAGTCTCACAATTATTTTCTCCCCTAAGGTTTATCCTGCTCTGCTTCTTGTGTGAGGGGGTGATCCTGACCTTTATTTGGCTCTCTATAACTCCAAACTGGTGTGATTCTGGTGAGGACTAGCATTCAGATTTCTGGGGTCCGGGGTTGGGATTTGCTGAAGAAATTTTTAGCTGTTCAAACAATTTCCCCATACATAACAGCTCCAAATGTGAAGTCCACATGGCCCCATCAGAGTCAGCCACAACTGATAAACTGACAGGCAGGACAAAGAGAGCCATGAAAGACAACCTGGGTGAGGAAGTGGGAGGAAGAGAGAGCTATGTGGGAGGGGCTGGGGAGCAGGCTGGGGAAAGCAGAGGAAGCAACATGGAGAGGCTCAGTTTGGGAAGAAAGGAGGTCTGATGGAGCAGTACAGAGACCTCTCCTAAAATACATTTACTTAAACCCAGCCAAGGTCCATAGTTTTCTCACTGAGGTCTTGGTAGTGAGGGGTGGGCTATCAGTTGGGGTGGGTACAGAAGGTTGTGTCTGGGGACTGTGAGGGAGAAAGCCATGTAAAAAGAACAAATACAGTAAAGCCCATCCCTGAGCAATATGCAAGCTCTGTAAGGACGTCAGTAAACATATCTTAAAATGTAAGGGAATGCCCAGGCATAAAATGTGACAATCTATTTATCAATGACTTAAGACAATAATGCATTTTTCTCTATAATTAGAAATTTGGACATTAAAAATGATGGTTACACTTAAAGAAAAAAAATATAAAGTCTGATAATGCATAGTTAATGTCACCCATCTAACCCATCTAACCTTGGCTGTACCCTTCCCCATCACCCACGGAAAAAACAAACACCAGGGATAATCTTATCCTTAAACAATGCACTGCTTCATTACATTGGTGACTCTGAAAATTGTGAAGTGACCTGCCTTACTATCTTGATAGATTAACTCTGTCACTGTAGTATTTAACTGAAGGTACATCTATTTGTATGTCACTACAGCCATCTAATCTCAACGCCTTTAAATCCATGCATTGGTGTGAGAAAAATAATATGGGGTTTTACATGTTTTTGCCATTTCAGTACAATGCTTGAGGATAATTGCCCCCAAAGTATCTGGGCATTCAGTTGTAAAAAGTATTCTTATCATTTGACATTCATTATAGACACTTAGCTACCAAATCTGGAATCATAAATCTTTTTAGTGCCAAACCAAAAAAAAGGTAGTTTATACACAAGGGTGCAAGGTAAAAGCGATCATACTTCTTGGTACAAAACCAAAGTAATGTATTCCAGATCAACTTGTCTCTACAGGTAAACTAAGCAAATAAAGGGAATTTGGTAGATGTAAAAAGTCTGCAGTCACAGGCTGTGAACTTTTTCAGGTCCTTCTCTCAACTTTTTCCATCAAGAGTCCATCATCAGTAAAATGGGGATACTAATGCACACTTTTCTATTTAGATTGTAAAATGTTTGGGGAGTGGTCTGTCTCTTACTATGTGATTGTACAGAGCACTGCACAATGGGGCTTCTATCTCATCCAGAAACAACTATTGTAATACAAATAATAAATAATTATAATAAGAATATGATAACTATATAATAATTTTATATATATATATATATATATATATATATATATATATATATATATATATATATATATATATATAATGTTTGTTTCCCTCTTACACATAAATTGCATCATGTGCATAAGAGAAAAGGTCAGAAGGAAACTAGACAGAGTTAAGGTTGGATAGGAGATCTCAATTGTCCATTTCTATAGTTTATAATGGTTGCATTCAGTGTAACTTTAACTTTGATTTTTCAAGCTCTCTAGTTTTTGTGGGAATTGGGGAAAAATATAGAATTTTTAAAGGATTTTTTCCCTTATGAACTTGATTGATATTTACAAGCTTACCTCTAGCTAAATGGAGTTCTTTGCCTGAGAGTATTCTAAAGCACATAGGGTTAAACATAACACAAGCTCTGTTTCTTTGTTTTTGATTTACAAAGATGGCTTTGTGTAGAGGTGACTTGAATACCAAAATTAGGACAAGTTAAGAGAAGGTGAACTTTGTTCATCATTGTTGAAAAATTTTCAACTCCCTTGTGCTTACAAACTAAATACACAACAATGATACTGTATAAAAGGCTTTTTTCCACAACTTAGTGTTATTTTATTATTTTAGCATTTGTTTTATACCTGGAATAGAAGTAGCCGGGGATAAGTAGTACTTTTGCAAAGGGAAGAGAATTCATTTTCATATTGCCAAATTCAAAAATAATTTCAAGAATCAGTTTATCATGACTGGTAACTATGAACTGTGAAATTGAGTACATTCAATCATGTAAACAATGGCTGAAGTAAAAAAGAATATTGGAGACACTGGGCCAGATAGATTAAATTGATTATATGTAATTATATATAGTAATTTAAAAAATGAAGTGGTATTATAACTAGTGTCAGTCATCTAAATCTAGAGAAAATAAATGCATGCAGAGATAATAGACTTCTAAACTTGAATTTCTGAACTACTGTTTTTCTATAAATATAGATAAGTGTGATTCTGTGTTTCTTCCTTCTTTGAGATGCACAGGGACACATAGGTGTTAGTGGTGCTGTTGCTTGAAGTGGTTTCCATTATATACAGGGTTTACAGTTTGGTACAATGTCTCTCAGCACCCCTACTATAAAATTTGTTCCAGCACCCCTGCAGGTACAGACACTCAGATACTATGGTGACAATTATGCTATAACTAACTATTTAGTTAGTGCTCAAGAAAGTAAAATAGGTTGACTAAGCCCTATAAGTTATAGAGGAGAATTGTCTGTATGAATCAACACTATTGCCAATCCCCAGCAACCAAAAATCATCGGAAAGTTCCCTCAAAATCATAACATTGCTTAAAAAAATAAAACAGAAATGGGTTCTTCTACACCTTCTGGTTTCTGAGCCTGAAGATTGCCCTGGCTTCATGATTTCAAGCTTTTCTTTGAAAGCATGAGAAATAGAAATTTACTTTTCTTTTTCAGTGAAAGCTGTGATTCTCATTCGATTCTATCAGCTGAAGCTTCAGTTAAAACAAAATATTGTAAGACTGCAATAAAATCAAGAGAGTTGGCAGCTCTGGGTCAAGTCTGTGTTCTCTGAGCCAGGAAGGGTGGTTGGTATGACAGGGACAGGAAGGGATGGAGCCTGGGAGTAACAGAACCACACAAATATCAAGGATTTTCCCATTAGTTAATGCTACTCTGAACTTCGATAACATACCTGCAGGCCATTACTTTCAGGAGTATTAACTTTACCTCTATGCCTTCAGCCCCCTGAGCAAGAAGGGTAAAGTGCAGATGCTGACAATTAACCCCACGCTGAAAGAATCCTCACCAACCCCATTATGACAGCTGAAAGGTCCAAACATGTTACCAGAGAGACACAAAGGGCACATAGAGGGGGCTAAATCCAGCCTTGTATGTTTACTAGTGAAAAGAAAGCCTTTTTTTAATTCAGATGCTGAGGAGTACATTAATTGAATAACAAGAAAAAGAGAACCTCTCAAACAGCATCCCAGAGGTAGTTTTCTTAACTCATACTATCTACACAATGCCAATTACTATGGTTAATATTATGTCTTCCCTGTGGCTAGTGATAATAGCAGTGGAAAGGTTCTGAAACTTAAAACATGCAAGAACCGAGCACTACAAGCTTCATAAAGAATAAAAGTGAGATTCTTTATGAGATTTTTTCCTGCTAAATACAAGAAGCTTCAAATGCTATTTGGAGCCATGCTTTTCTCCTTCCTCTCAAGCGGCTCATATACACAGCACAAAGGAAGTTGGGCTCCAACTCTGGTTGTAACTCCTTTTAAACTTACCGTAAACTTATCCAAGAGTTAGCAGATAAGGGACAGCAATGACTATGTTTCAACTGTAACACAAGAAGAAATGTAAAAAGCGACCAAGAGTCCTGTGGCACCTTATAGACTAACAGATGTATTGAAGCATAAGCTTTTATGGGTGAATATGCATGCATGCGATGAAATGGGTATTCACCCACGAAAGCTTATGCTCCAATACGTCTGTTAGTCTATAAGGTGCCACAGGACTCTTGGTCGCTTTTTATAGATCCAGACTAACACGGCTACCCCTTTGATACATGACAAGAAGAAATGAGCACAATATTGAAAAATAATAGCATTTATATAAGAGAATGAGTTTGAATGATATATTGAATAATAATAGTATTTATATTAGAGAATAATATTGAATAATAATATCATTTATATAAGAGAAACATTTTCATAAGCATTAATTGATGAAGCATCATAGCATACTGAGAAACAGGTAATCATTATTATACCTATTTTGCAGATGGATAAACTGCGGACACCTTTGGCCAAAGTCACACAATAAATCCCTGGCAAAACTAGGAATAGAACCCCAGAGTATGGATTTTCCCACTCAAATATGTTGCTTTTTTCCCTCTTGAGCAAATAGAAAATAAAATATGGCTATACCCACCATTAAGCATTCATTGTGTGCACATAATCAGTGCTGTTATCAACCAGAAAAGCCTGTTAAACTAGAAAATGAATACTGAAAGGTTCGCTAATTAAACACTCTTTCCTCTTACTTGATGTTGAAAGAATGAAGTGGAAGATGATGATTCTGATATTGCAGTAGTAATTGTATCTTTCATATCATGATGTTGGAGTAATCAACATTTGGGAGTGTACATGAATAATCCAGGTGCTTGTGCTGTGTTGTGGATTGCAATTGGAAATATCATTGGATGATAGGTATTTCATGAGTTGTCTTTTTTTCCTGTCACATATTTAATGTTCTGTCACTGATAATTGAGCTGTTATTAAGTATAGTAGGACAGGCTAATTTAGAAGTAGAGGCCCGATCCCACAAGCTTCTCTGGGATACCAATCCTGATATAAATATTAAATTATAGCAACAGAAACCTGGCTAATCTACAGACAAAAGCCATTTCCCCCCACCCCTGCATCCCAATGTCATCTCTTTCCATCTCTCAGCAGAACTTTATATAGCAAATAATGTAGTTTGTTGCCCTATTACAAAGACTTGTTATTTTTGAAAGAATAGCATGATGTTTTTGTTATGAAGTGTTACTTATCATGAATAAAGCAGCATTTTTACCACAGCTGTCACTAGAGTCACGGATTCTGAGATTTTGTGTTGTTGTTTTTTTATGTATAGCCATGACTTTTGACACTCTGAGATTTTTGTATGTAAGTATAAGTAGGTGGATGTGATGGTAACAGTCAAAAGCAATATCACTGAGAGCCTTGAGAGCTGCTGAGATTAGATCAGGTGTCCATGGAGGGTTAAGAAAGGCAGATACCCTCATAAATGAAGGCTAGTGGTTTGTCGTGCATTCAAAGTGGAGTCTGGATTGTAAGTGTGCTCGCTGCAGCAGCTATGGGGCTGAAGTAGGATTGCAGTTTAAAATGGTTTAAAACCACTAGCTGAATCGTATTAAATGCATTTATACAGGTTATGGTAAAATAAATAATATTTTGATTGAAATAAGTGACTTCTTTCATCTTTATACTATCCATTGGTGACATTTCATTTGCCCCCATGCCTAGACCATGCCTCCTCAGTGGATTTACCATGACGAAGTTCTAACCCTAATCCTAAATAACCAAAACTGAACTACAATTGTCATAATTAATGAAAAACATGCATTTGATGATGTACTGTCCTTGCCCTTTTATTGTGCACATTAAACAGGACACAAGAACTGCCCCAACTCTAGCACCAGGGAGGTTCCCCAAGCATAAGAACATTAGAAATTATCGTCAGACCCATGGTCCATCTTCCTCATTATTATGTCTCTGGCAGTGACCAATACCGGCTGCTCCAGAAAAAAGATGCAAGAAACCCTGCAGACATCTGCCCTTGGACAGGGCCGGCTCCAGGCAGCAGCTTAACAAGCAGGTGCTTGGGGTGGCCAAGGGAGAGGGGCGGCACCTGCGGCAATTCGGGGGCGGCAGGTCCCTCACTCCCTCTAGGAGCGAAGGACCTGCCACTGAACTGCCGCCACGCTTTTTTTTTCGTGGCTTTTTTTTTTTTTGCTTGGGGCGCAGAAATGCTGGAGCCGGCCCTGGTCTTGGAGAAAGTTTCTTCCTCAGAAGAGGATTCTGCTGCATGGTGCATGGCAGGATCTGGGGATCTCATTGGGTATCACACAGCCTATGAGGCACAGAGTTCAGCTCCACACAAGACATGGAAGGCTGGGGTAGGGTTTGGGCAGACCAAGAGATGGGGGTGGGAAAGGGCCAGAAGATTCTCTGCTATGCAGATTGTCACATACTTAACCTTGTGATCACATTAGGGACTACAGAGGCTGCTTCAGTCACTTGCCAAAGAAGTCTTTGTGGAGCAGCTTGGGAGTCACTTCCTTCTCTTCCCTGCCATGCCTCCCTTCTCTTCCCTGCTATCTGCACAGCACCTACTAACTGGCAGAGGATTTGGGTTTATTCTATAATTTAAAAAAAATCAATAATTCCCAATTAGTTTTCCCATTATTAGTGCAAATTAGTGAGTTTCGAGTGTATTTTCAGATTAATAAAATATTTTCACAGACTCATGCATTTAAACACTGATTCTAAGCTACTTCAGCATGTGTTTCATGTTAAGCATGCAAAACATCGCATTGAAGTGAACAGAACTATTTACATGTTAAAGTTGGCACTTGCTTAAGTCCCTTACTGAATCAAGGCCTTGGTCAACAAGATTCAATAGCTAGAAGGCGCAGATTTTTAACAGTGAACGTAATCAACCATTGGAACAACTTGCAAAGGGTTGTGGTATATTCTCCATTACTGGGAATTTTTAAATCAAGATTGAAAGTTTTTCCTATTTCAGACAAGAATTAATTCAGGGAAATCCTATGTAATACAAGAGGTCAGACTAGATGATCACAATCATCGCTTTGGGCTTTATAATCTATGAATCTTTGAATTTGTCACGGAGACAGCCAAGATTGTACCTTTCTTGTACTGTCTTACCGGCTTATCTTGGAAAGGGACAAGATTATGATAGGCACTAGTTTATAGTGCATACATTCTTTTGCCTACTCATTCACTAATAGAGTAAGACAGATCCATCCATCCATAAAACATTATTTCTCTTAAGTGTCAAATGCTCCTGATAGATGCCCTTAAATATGATATAGCTGAAGATTCTTAAATTATGGACATTATTATATAGCTACAAATGTACAAGGCAATGTCATGTCAGTGAGAATATTAGCTGAAGCAGGTATGGGTTCCTAAAATATCTGCCAAAGATGGTTTGATTAAAAAGTTAGATATAAGACAAATTGGAAATCTATTATATATAGCTAACTAGGGTGACCAGACAGCAAGTGCGAAAAATTGGGAAGGGTGTGGGGGGTAATAAGTGTCTATATAAGACAAAGCCCCAAATATCCGGACTGTCCTTATAAAATTGAGACATCTGGTCACCCTATAGCCAACATGGATCATTCTTAGAGGATCAAAAACTTCATAATGGAGATATCCTGCATCTGAGAGGCTGGCCCAGTTGTAATATGTGATAATCAGCTCTCCCTTCTTCAGCAAACTCACAGGTGAAGCTCTATGTGGAGGAGGAAAACTATGAGGTTTTTCCATATTCTTCTGTGGGAGAAGTTGCCTTCTCTTGAGCCCCAAGGCTGTGGCAGCACTCTGACCACCATCTTCTCTCCATTTCTCCCTTGACGAGTGGCATTTCCCCACATGCATCTAGGGTAAACATTATTAGGGGCTTTTTTTCACACACACACACATCCTAGGGACATTTGAAGGAAATTGGTGATGCAATTTTTGAATTATGGATGCTTAAAAAAGGCCCTTTTTGAAATTGTACCAAGGGTTTGTTTCACCCCTATGAAGAGCACCCCTATCATATGCGCAACGTGCCTCAGGCAGCACATGACCAGGATTAATTATCGAATTTGGTCCGCTGGTTGGATCATTAGTTTCCCCAGCTCAGGCTGAGTACTGATGGGAAATGTGACGTGAACACTGATTCATGCCCCCCATAGAAGCAGTGATGAGTTGGGGGCAATTTCCTCTAGGGAAGGCCGGGCTATATCCTCTGGCTGTTCCCCCAGAAGACTATGGCTATAAAGTGCACCCAAGATTCTGTTAGGAGACCCGCTGGGGGAGCCTATTTGGGGATTACTTAATTGATGTATCCAGTCAGACTGTGTTGCCTTTGACACACATTTTTGAAGCTATGTTGTCTGGCCTGACCCCTCCCGTTTCCTCAATAGTCCCGTAGCATGCATCATGTGATGTTGTGCTAGTCACCTGACAAATAAATAGTCTTGAGCCAAACAGTTTTTGTGAAAGGCGTCAGAGATGTTTCATACACTTTATATATTCAATTTCTTACAACTGGCATTATCATACCCAAGGTCAGCCTATCAATCCCTGTGAGTAGGATGGGAATTGAAATATATGTAGATTTTTCTGAGTGGTCCAGAATTGTAGACTTAAACAGCAGAAGTGCAAGGGAAGAAAAACTGAACTGGATGCAATTTAAAATATGACTTCTTGGACATTGTCTCATTCCTTTAGATGATGAGTTAAAGGATGACAATATGTGTTGGAGATATAACAACCAAACAGATTATTTTACCTATATAGGCCCAAATTCTAGGTAGGTAGATTAGATAGATAGATATAACAGGAGTGGCTATAAGGTGTTGAGGCACGTGGTTAGACTTAAGTGTTGTTTTGTTTTGTTCTATTGTGTTTTGAAAGTGTGTATATATTGGGCCAAATTCATGCCTGGTGTAACTCGACTGATAAATATGAATTTGGTGCCTATTGCATGCACCATAATTACAATGTATAGCTTTGATTTTCTCAATAGATGTATTTATATATTTGGTTCCCATGAGGACATAGCTTATCAGACTTCAGTAGTATCACTGTAATATTGTTTATGCCCAGGGCTGTTGCTTCAGCATGGTACCTCTATTAAAAGTCACAGGATTGTAATTGTGGGATGGTCAAATGTCATGGAAGCAAAGACAAAGACGAAGGTCATAAGAATTGTTTTGCAGCCCAAATACAGCCAGATTGTACCTGGCCCCTGTGCAGGAGCACAGGGGAGGAAAAGAAGTAGTCTTGTCCTTTGTGCAGGAGCTAGATACACGCTAGAAGCTGCTCAGATGCTAGTGTTATGACGGCAATATAGGGACCGATACAGAAATAGAACAGAGGCAATGTCTATGCTCCCCAACACAAGTACTGCTCCCTTCTGGTGCCTGGAGAGCGGGGCACAAGTAACCCTCGCCCCCAAAAGCGGTGAGGAAGAGGTGGGTTCATAGCTAACACCTCTCCTCCTCTGGCTAGTAGAGCTGGCAGGACATACAGGGAGGGGAATATGCCTCATGCTCTGAAGCAGTGTAACAGAATGCACACTTTCTGTGAGGAACTCCTGGATAGACTGTACCTCTTTAAAGCACAGTCCCTCCCAGAGATCCCACTGGCCAGTGTGGCTCCCACCACTTCTCGAACGAGTCACTAGCTAAAAGCCACAGCTGAGCTTTATATGTTTTGTTCTTTATTTTAGTGCAAATAACTAGAACTGTGTTTGTGCTTATGATGACAGTGGACAGGACAAATTAGTTGTCCTACAGAGGCAGTTGTTAGATACCTGGTCTACCTCTGCACATCTTCGTCTGAGGGTTGGTTTTTTTCAGCTTTGTGGAAGGAAGATATCTCCTGACCCATGGATAAATTAAAGCTCCAGGTGAGAGATTACTGGTCATTTGTGTGCCCACAGTGTGTTGCATTCTAATTACACTTAGTTTCCCATACAGCTCAAGGTTTAATTTTGCAGCTCACAAAGCTTCAGGGAAAACAGGTTTAACTGTTCAGCGTCAGATCCACCACCAGCGTCAGATCCACCACCTACTTAAAAATCCCAGACTGTCATTAAAGTGACACTGTCAATTAAAAACTCACGTCTGTCTGAAAATCTTATCCCTTCTGTTGTTATAAGTAATTTCTAAAGTTGTATAACTGAAAGACATTAGAAAAAAAAAATCTCTGTTTGAAAGCATTTTGTGTACAGCCTATTTTACTGTTTCTCCTGTTAATTCAGTTAGGACTTGTAGTGAGGCTGACAGGCCTCCCTCCCCTAGGGTAAGTGAGGGAGTGTTACACTACCCTTGGAGGGTGGAGCCTAAACCTCCCTGCCCCCCTCCTCAAGGAGAGGGGCGGGGCCAGAAGTATAAAACACCAGATCCACAGCCCATTCAGGGGAAAACCTGCAGAGGAGAAGGATGTCCCGTTGGTTCCAGAGCAGCCCGAGGTGGATCCCCTGCCTAGCTCGGTCCACGGCCCCGACGCGGACGACGACTGGCCTGGAATGCCCGCTGCTGTTTACCCCAAGGAGCCGGACAACGCCTGGACACAGGAGGTACCCACCCCAGGGGAGGCAGGAAGTGGCCCAGGGGCAGCTACCATAGGGCTGGCCGCAAAGAGCATTGGCGTGTTGCGGCTGGATCCCTGCCGACCCTGGGGCAGCTGGTGTTGCCCTTGCCAGGGCCCTGGGCTGGGATGTGGTGGAGTAGGGAGGGCCCGCGTCCCCCTGCCCCTCTCCCTGGGTGGCTGACCCTCATTCCTCTGCAAAGGGCTCCCAATCTGAAGAGGAGTAGCCCCAGCCCCCTGAGACTGTTGTCTGCTGGCTGCCTGAGCCCTGCAAGCCCAGGCCCCAGTCTACCTTCAAGACTGTGTTGTTTGCTGGCTGCCCCGCCCAGGCTATAGCCAGCCCCTTTGAGACGGTTATTTGCTGGCTGCCTGAGCCCTGTAAGCCCAGGCCCCCGCCTACCTTTAAGACTGAGACGGTTACTGGCTTCCTGAGCCCAGCCAAGTCCAGTACTCAGCTAAACAGAGATCAGCCTGGAGGCAGGCTACCGCAGCCCTCCAGGGGCCTCCCTCCTGCGGTGTGAGTGAGGGAGTGTTACAGGACCTAATCCAGCAATGAAATCTACTCACCGATTCTCATGCCAGCACAGACTCCACACTGACTTTAGTGGAGCTCTGCATGGCCCCAGAAGCAACTTGTGCAGATATCATGGCAGAGATGGGGCCTTGGTTAATTGTTTTCCCAAACAGCAACACAGGGGAAAGAAGAATTTAGTTTCTGCTGATTCAGTTCCCCCGGGAGTCAAATGTGTTTGTGAAAGCACAAAAAATTAACAGTGAGGCTCTGGGGCAAATGAAGTTTTTCAAACTTTTAACTCCTTTTTCCCAAGTAACTAGGTTTCAAATTGATGTCCCTTTAATATTTAAAAAATGAATGCAAACTAGAAACACATTGACTCCTGTTGCATTAATGCACATTTTTATGTCATAAAATGAAAAAGGGGTTTTTTTTAAAGAGAGACAAAGAGAAAACATTCGTAGACAAAGAGAACACTTCACGTTTGCGCCCAGGCTATAATATTATACACACCTATTATGGGTTGAATTTTTGACTTGGTGTCCTTATTTTACCCTTTGGCCAGTGTTACATTTTCTGCTACTTCTGCTATAATTCTTCTTCTTCTGAGGTATATCACGTATTTTGGGAATGGCTTTATAATGGTAGGGAGACAAATTCTGTAGCCCTTTAACACCATTTAAAAGAGCCATTGAAAAGGTGTTGTGATAGCACAAAAGATGACTGATTATGTGCACGTTATTGCAGGAAAGGGGATTTGGGGAGGTAGAAGGTGGATTGGTGGATAGGAGGAGAGGATGACTGGGTGCTGGAGCAAGGAGATGGGAAGTGGATAGATGAAGAGGGAGTTGGAGGGGCTGGATAGGCACAAAAAATGGAGGGTGTATAAGTGCAGAGGGGCAACATCCCTTCTATGCATTGAATAAGGCAGTATTCAATATAGTATAGTATCAAATCAGGTAATTAAAGACTGTTTTTATAATGTAGAAGCAAAAGGGGGTCAAATTCAAGTGGCATGAGCAACCTTTATTCTTGCATTTCCCAACTTTTGAACTGCCTTAACATTATTTTAATGTACATGTTTTTTATGTAATACATGCATATGTTGGGTTGGTTAATTTTCTTTGTAAAAGTAATGTATGATTCTGACTAAATCAGCACCTAGTTTCATTTTCTTTCACCAATAGTGCATTGTTTAGATAGGGAGAAGTAAATGGAGCTATAGAGTTTTAAGTAATATGAGATCAAGTGAATTTCCTGTTCTGTGACTGCAAGGGCATATAAAATTTTGGTAAGCTTAGCACTAGATGGGGAGATTTCTGACATCCTGTGTTTTTTTTTTTTTTTTTCCTTCTTTTTGCCAAGAAGTCTTTAAAGTAACATTGTTGAGACTCTGACAGAATAACTTGAAAGCAAAACTGTGAGAACCACAGGACACTCGAGTTCACCTCAGGCTTGGTGAGTAGTACGAAAGGCTTCTTAGTCTGCAGGGCTTCCAAGCGTATCACAAAGAAAAGCAAAAAAAGTCCTTTTGTAGCAGCTTGAGAAGCCACAAGAGCTTCTCCATCTCAGCACATTCAAAGGCTTATATCCAGGTGACGCAGATTGCCCCACTCTAAAGAGCATTGAAGCCAATGGGAATTTTGGCATTGACTTTAAAGGCTGGAAGATTGGATCCTAATACATTTTCTTAGATGCTCTGTGAATTATCTTGTCCAATCCACTTTTTACATATAATCAGAGCATATGTTTTTTTAAAAAGTTGCACGATTGCAACCAAATGTAGGAAGGTGTAAACTATGATCATAAGCCTGTTGGAGATGTTCTTGATTTGGTATGGGAGAAGGGAGACACTAGAAAATAGGAAAGAAGTAGCATTGGATAATTGTTCTTTCTTTCTCAATACTGACAGAACTTTTTCATTATCATTGGATATTTATAAGTATTGTAAAATATAAAAATGAAGGTTTTTTTCCTTCCACTTACTAATTTTAATTAAACAAGAAATCAGTCACCTAATGGTGCATATAGTTGACAGATGGAGATAGTTGGCGCTTATATGTATTTAAATTGCGAACATCTATAACGCATCTACCCCGCTGTTCCATCCCCACTTTGTCACTTGTCTTATTAAGTCCAATTCCTGAAAACACTTATGCATGTGAGTAAATTTAAACATGAGAGTATTCCCATTGATCTTAAATTAAAAATTCCTTGGGACAGGGACCATGTCTTCATCTATCAGTAGAGACATTCACACTATGGGGCTACAATTCTGATTGGGGCCCCTGATAGTATTATAATATTAATAATTATTATTATATAATAATTCTTATAAGATATCATTTTTAACAGGCAATCTAAGAATACAGTTTGCAGTGTTGTTGCAGCCAGGTTGGATGTAGGATATTAGGGAGACCAGGTGGATGAGGCAATATCTTTTACGAGACCAACTTCTGTTGGTGAAAGAGACAAGCTTTCGAGCTTATATTGAGCTCTTCTTCTTCCCTTCCCAGACCTGAAGAAAAACTCTGTGTAAATGTAACACACATGCCTAATAGGGAGATATCTCGTGGGTGGGTAGGAATGAGTTGTGTCTGGGTTCTTGTTGCTAGGCAGGTGCACAATTAGCACTCCACATGCAGAAGTTTCTGCAGTTGAGTGTGGTGGTTTTGGGTATGCTCAATAGCTTCCCTATAGCTTGACTCAAACTCCCTGAGGGCAAGCAGTCAGGGCAGCCGCTTTATAGAATGCCATGTGCCCTGTGTGGGCTGGGAGAAGCTAAGCCTAGGAGTAGAAAACAGGCTGTGTTCCCTAAGTCTGACGCATTTTGCAGCAGGATTTTTTCTTTAAAAAAATCTATATACTTAACTGAGAGGTCGGTTAATCAGTTAGGTGACTGGCTAACAATGATATCAGCAGAGGAAGAGTCTGCATGTTTTTCACCTGAGGATTCCTACAAGCAAGTAGTGGGAAGATGTTGCTTTTGATTCCGCAGGCTGTATAGATTTGGTGATCAAAGACTCTAACTGAGACTCAGGTGAACTCAACCTAAGCTTTTGGTAACTCTGAGGTTCCTCTCACTGTGTTTTTGTGGGGACTGACCTGTTTAGATGTAATTAGTTTTCTTTATTTATATTTATGTATAACTGTGAAGATAATTTATGTGGATTATAAAGTAGATATGTTGTAAAATTAAGTTATTAATTATTATTATTATTATTATCTGTTTATCATAAGATTTTATAAAGTTGGTACTTAATTAAGTACATTCCTTTTGTTGTTTTGGGGATTTGCATGTGGGGAGGGTGACTCTGTGCAATCCTTGCTAAAAGATACATTGCAACAGAGGGCAGCATTTGGCCCTTTTTCTCTGAAAGGAATGACTCTGCAATATAACAGATCAGCAATGGTAAAGTTAAAGTGTAGTTATGGTCAGGAAAGTGACAGATCAGATCCTGATGGGTATTTGGATTCAGATCAACTTGCTGCAGTCACTTGTAAATGAAGCACATCTGATTTGGAATCTTTGAGAGACATTAAACACGGAATTTCACAATGGCATTTTTACAGAGTAACTTTTCAGAGGAACTTTATTGTGAATCAGTAATGAAGATTTTAAAGGAGACAATGATGCGGACGTTAAAGAGGCATTTATTATCGAAGTAGATTACATTTTGTGGTGCCGAAGGGCTTAATTCACAGTGGCAGCATTGACCCAGCAATGAGTCTTTCACCTGCGCAACTCCCAAGAACAGATGGGCAAACAGAAGAAATAGAGAGTATTCTCTGAGCACAGCATTTTGAACTGTTACAAATTAAAGAGCAGAGAGAAACATTTCCTGAGCTACACTAGTAATAAGGAACACTTAACATGGTCCAAAGAGATCTGGGAGAAATTGTGCTGCTTTTGCTGTTCCATTTTTGTTCAAAGCCTAATTGTTGCATGAATTGTATATTTGTTAATTAAAGTAAATGAGGCTAATTTTGAAATTATCTCCCTCTTGTGCTTTATTATTTTACTTCATTTATCGATGTAAAAACTAAACCAGCTCCAAAGGTTTTCTTAGGAGCCATTGGAATATACCATAATTTTCCAGGTAGTCAGAACTATGGGTTGAATTGCTAATTGTTGACATGCTTGCTGAATTACATTTAGAATTTATTTAAAATAATTTTTGCATCTTCCCCTCCTTCATCTCAACATTCAAGGATAGGCATGATAGGAAGTCATGTCTACTTCCTTAGGGATTAATCCAGAGCTACTGACATTAGTGGAAAGAATCCTATTTGATAAGGCCTTTGTTGAGCTTATTGACATTGAATGCTGATGGGGGAAGAACAACCTCTTTTTTTACTTGAATTGTGTTCCATAATATAATAAAAAGTATGACCAAAATGTTAACAAAACAAAATGCTTCTGTGCCTGTCGTCTTCATGTTATTTTTCACAAAAGAAATAATGAGTGTCCACAACACTCAGTCCCAGAGTCCTACTATGAGACTTCAAACAATACACATCTCTGTCAGCTTTATAAAGCCATAAAGGAAATTCAAGAAAATGAACTGTAACAAGAATGTGGAGTTTGGCTGCGGGGCTTCGGGTGGGTGGATGGGTTGTGGGGCAGGGTTGGGGTTTTGTTTGTGGGTTTGTTGATGATTTGATTTTTGTTTTGGCAGGGGTGTTGTGGTGTTTTGTTTGTTTTGATTTTTTTTGCTTATAAGAAAGAAAGCCAGAAAACAAAAAAATGTACTGAGTGTTTCGTAACTTCCATTAAATTGTCTTCAAGTTGACTCATTACTCAAAGCATAACAGTACGATCAAATCTACCCTGTTATGCTTTGAAATCAGTTGAAGCGGCACCCTTACTGCTTTCTCTTACTCTGCAAGACATGGAAAATTCTTGGACTCTTGTAATCAGATGCAGAGAGTTAGAAGTTCAATTCATAGTCTGAATTACCCACACAAGATGAAAAAGGTAAGGCTCTGAACTCTGTGCTTTACTCAGTATCCATAGAACCCTCTGAGATAGGAAAGAACAAACCTGAAAGGCAATTTCATTAAGGATGTCACAATTACTGTGTACCGCTGCTAGTCTTGTTTGCTTGACAGCATGTTTTGGGTTTTTTTTTTTATTGTGGTTTTTATATATTTTGGTACATGTCAAATGTATCAGCTGGACAAATGTTCAAAATCCTCTAATTACTCTAATTTATTAGCATGTATATGTTGAGCCATTATCTATAAAACTATCTGAGAGAGATTAGCTGATTTGTTAAGTGTAGTAAAAATGTAATCTGTTATTTGCAAACACATTAGAATGGTACTTGTTTCAGTTACTTGGAATATTGAAATAATGCGTGAATAACAAAAGATTATTATTGTAACACAAGTACCAGATAAAAAATGTAGAGCCAGAGGCTCTTGGATGCAGAAAGGCATGGAGGGAAGAATAGGAGTGGGAAAATAGGGCAGAAAGGGTTTAATTTAGAATTCATGGAGAGGATGTTGATGGAAACTTTGGGCCACACAGCTTCTTTCCCATTCAAGCCACAAGAAGGCTGTGTGGTTGTGAACCAGTGTAATTTCTGCTGGGGGAGATGGCAGGAAGTACCAGCACAATGGTGAGCAGAATGTAACAATGCTCTTAGCATTCTTATTCCACCCCCCTCAGAGGGATGGAGCTATGGCGTAGGAATGTCAAGGAGACCATATTACCAAGGGGAATGGAGAACTGGTCACAATGCATTGAAAAAATATTTTGGTCAAAAATAGCCTTTTTTCAAAATAAAATATTTTCATGAAAGATGAATGTTCAAAATGTATTGTGTTTTTTTTTTTTTTTTTTTTTTTACAAAACCCAAAAAAGGAAAAAATACTGGGGATGGGAGGGTTGTTGGTTTTTTTTTTTTCCTCCTTTCTCTCTCTCTCCCATCCACCTTTTCTTTCCAAAATAAAATAAAGGAGAATGCAGGTGGTCGGGGGAGGGGGATTGTGAAAATCTTCAAATAAATGAAAAATCATTTTTTTGTGATGGGACAGATAAGGCAGTTTCCTGCAACACACTTGGAAGGTTTTACTGAATTAAGTTTCAGTATCTTTGGGGTCCATTGTATTAAATGCAAGTTTATGTATTCTTGCGGGCTGGGATTGTTTGTAACTCTGGGGGGGGAGGGCAGAGGAGGGGAGAGATGTGATATGAAGCCTGGGAGTTCAGAATGTGTGCCAGACAAAAATGGACTTTTGGAACAATAAGTGTGAAGTGAGTTTCCTGGGAATTACCTAGGGTGAGGTTAATGGAAATTCCCTCCCCCCGCTATGCAAAAACCCAGCTTTTTGAAGCTACACCTTGAGGAGTGGGTCATTGTCTGCTGATTACCTGTTCCTGGAGACTAGAGACTAAAGGCCCGATCTTTATAAAGAACTATCAATCCATTGTTGTGGTTCTGAATCTAAGACAGTTATGAACTTATAAACATGGGAAAACGGGGGTTTTGAATGACTGACACCTATCAGAGCTTGAGGCTGGAGTTGGGGGTGATCTCTGGTAAGCTCTTTAGCATGTGTGTAGCTTCTTTTATTGTATTTAATATGTTTTCTCTGTAATTCTGTCACCTTAAGAATAAATGTGCTTGCTTAAAGTGAAGTGGTAACTTATAACCACTGGCAATAGTCTCCGAAGAGAAATCAAAACACATATACTGGCCTTTTAGGCAATCTGGCTTGCTGGGGATATCACAGTGTAGGTAAGGAATTGTGCAATCTTAAAGAACTCCCATTCAGCAGAGAGAGAGAGTTGTGGGTATCAACCCAAGAGAGGTGATGGCTGGGAGCTGGAAACCGTTAAGTGGGTGCCCTTGGTGGAACACTGGGTGGGGGGAACTCAGTTACTCTGAAACTGTGACACATATGGTGGCAGCATGTATGGGATCTATGCGTGTGAATTGCTGTAATATCAACAGAAGAAAGCAAGTACTGTAAAAGGGAAAAGCACAGAGAAACATCTCATAGTCTATTTGGGGGAAAGACTAGTAAAAATAGAGACGGAGAAAGGTAAGCTAGTTGAGCTATGCAGAGAAGGGTAGTTCAGCAGACAAAGGGCGACTAGTTGACTTGCTGTATTCTGATAACCAGAAGAGAAATAATGGTCCAGTTTCACGGGGAACATCCAGCCCACTGGCAGAGAGCCCAGCAGGCAGGAGAAATACAAGGAGCCTAAAGTGTGTTCCCTGGGTGAAGCACAGAGCGGGAATACAGGTACAATTACCCTGAAACTGTGACATTCAAAACCTGTGGAATGAAAATGGTTTTGAAATTACCATCTCTTGGGAACAGGGCTCGTGATGAATGAAGCCTGGTGTCTTTGGACCCCAGTCACTTCCATGCAGCTGCAGACTCCACCTCTTGAGGGGAAGAATGTGATAGTAACTGCACAATTTAAACTTTGCAGAGTTGTAGGAGCACTAATTCACTTCCCATGGGATTTGCCGCAGGAAAGGGCAATTTAACCCATACAACTCATCCAAGCAATGCAATTAGGCATGTTTTTTCCCCAAGGAAATGCATTATTTCTTCAGTTTAAAAAATAATTACTCATGGTACCAACAGCATTCAATTGCAGTGTAAAAGAGACAGTTCTTATGGAAAGAAGATGACCACAGCTATTACTTATTTTTTACAAAGTGCAGTGATTTATATTAGCGCTGTCGATTAATCACAGTTAATTCGTGTGATTAACTAAAAAAATTTAATCACTATTAAAAAAATTAATCACAGTTAATCACAGTTTTAATCACACTGTTAAACAATAGAATACCAACTGAAATTTATTAAATATTTTGGATGTTTTTTCTACATTTTCAAATGTATTGTAATAATATATGGAGCTATCCTATCTCCTAGAACTGGAAGGGACCTCAAAAGGTCATTGAGTCTGGCCCCCTGCCTTCACTAGCAGGACCACGTACTGGTTTTGCTCCCAATCCCTAAGTGGCCCCCTCAAGGATTGAACTCACAACCCTGGGTTTAGCAGGCCAATGCTCCAACCACTGAGTTATCCCTCTCCCTAAATATTGATGTCAGTTACAACACAGAGTACAAAGTGTACAGTGCTGACTCTATTTTTATTACAGTGGGGCTGCCACTAGGTATATTAGGGAAAACTCTCTGGCATTGGTGCATGAGGCACACACATACTTATAGTGCAATGGACCTTTGCAAGCACATGAAGGAGAAACTCTTTTTTGGTAATCTACACCCATAAATTCTTCTATACCAGCTAGCTGTTGAATAACCACCTTTTCCTCCAAAGAATGACGGTTCTAGATGTTGCATGCAACATAAATTTAAGAGAGATTGTATCAGCTTAATATTGCACTGAATATTATTCATATGAATAAGAGTAATTTCCAAATACAAGCCTTGGAACCACATTACACATTCTTCTCATTGAATGGTTCATACAACTGGTTACCACCAATTGTATAAATTATTTGCAAGTGGTACAGAACATCATCATTTTATAAATGCTGCTCCCATGGTCCTGAATGAAATGCAATTACTAACCTAATAAATACAAATTGCTTAATGATGTATTTTTTTATGATTTGCTAAATGTTAATGTATGACTTGTGAAATGTTAAAGTAGTAAATAGCTTCTTTGAGCTCATATGCACTAAATTTCACTTTGTAGCCCTGAGCATTTAAGGTAACAGTCACAGAGTATTAGTCAAAGGGAGTATTCTATAATCTCATTGACTTTTAATTTATTATTGTTAAAAACATAATAATTAAGAGTTGATCTCAGTAGAACAGAGGAATAGACCATTGTCACAGGATAATGGTCTTCTGCTGATTGGTGAATGTTGAGAAATTTACTGAAAATAAATGTTATGAAATTTGGGTGAAATCTATCCTACAATATCCTAATGTTCTTTTACAGTGACTTTGTCAGCTATTTTGAATGACTAATGTAGAAGTTATCATTGCCTGAGGAATGTTACTATACTTGTTTGATTAGTCATTAATATACAAACCAGTTGGAAAAGATTTTTTTCACAAATTCAGTTTATTTTAAAGTTTACCACACAAGTATGACTATGTTGGTTTCCATTTGGTTCCTATATTTGTTTGTTTCCTATATTTAAAATTTTATCTGTATCTAAGTATCATCAGTGAGCAGGATTTATTCTGGCTGAAAATGTCAGCATGATGATATAGTTATTTGTTTTAAAAGAGTGCTAGCCAGAGGTTAGGGCCTATTACATGAGTGGGTGGTTGAAGTTCTGTGGCCTGCAATATGCAGGAGGTCAGAGTAGACTATCATGATGGTCCCTTCTGACCTTCAAGTCTATGAGTCTGAGTTTCTGGAGAATTTTGATGTATGGTTCTGCACTAGACTACAAGTGAATGTAAAGTGCTGAATTCAGTACTGATGTAAGTGGATGAAAATCTACTGATGTTAATGCAGCTGCAGCTGCAAACACTAGAGGTAAATTTGACCCAAATTATCTACTATGAATGTGTGAATATACTTGGATACCTAATATGGCTGAGCAAATATTATGCTAACTCCAGCCAACTCTGGAGTAAGCAGAAATGCAGTTATTCTACATACACCCTCCATGTCTTCTGGCATGGCAAAGTTATCTAAGTATTAAGGACCAGATTCTGATAGCCTTACTCCTGTTGGGGAGTATTTTACTCAACAAATAGTCCAGATGAACTCTTGTGGTTCTCTTCTGAGAAGTAAAGTACCACTTGTCATGAGTAAAGGTATCCAAATCTGGTCTTCAGTGACTATTTATGCAAAATACTTTAATCTTTTAGAATATATATATTTTTTCATTTGTTGGCAATAACATTTTGGTATCTTGTATAAATTTAATTCATTTAAGTAAAATGTAGTTTTATCTGCAGCTTCTTAATCACATACTGTTAAATACTTTCATCAGCTCTTCATCAAGGGCCAAATACTGTGGTGATTTACATGCTGTCCTATTGACTTCAGTGAATTTAAACATACTGTAAATCAGCATAGATTTAACTCTAGGAATCTCCAAGTGGCATAATTAAGAATGGAGAAAAATCTGCTCTCAGTTTAAACTCCATAAAGGTCAATACAAAACTGAGAACCAGGTTTGGTTCCTTATTTAAACTGCATAAAGGGGTTCATGAGAGTCTTCCACCCTCAGAACTGTATTCTCACCTCCATTTACAGTCATAATGCAGTCTTTTATTCCAGATCCACGCCACTTCCATGCTGAGAGTAGTATAAGTCAGGTTTTGGCCCAAAGGGGGCATTAGTACATTACTGAATCAGAGCCCAACATTCTGGCATTGGTTTAAATGAAGGTGAGTTCAGGTGGAAAAAAACCAAATCTTGCTTTCAGATGAATTAACTGTTGTGCAGCAGGCTTCCCAGAGGCTGGAACATTAAGATGAGGAATAGACACACATATATCTGCTAATGTAAAGGTCTCAGTGCAAATACTAGTATTCAAGAACATATGGGACACTAGCTAGAGGATAATTGTACGATGAACCATCTAACAGTACCAGAGAGGCTTGTAATTCACAACACTGAATGACCCTATGTTTGTTGCAGAACTATTTCCCGCAAATGATAGTTCCTCCTGGAAAACCCACCACATCATATCTGTAGAATATAGGTATTTGCAGCCTAGGGTTTGACACATTTTACTCTCTTTTGGTGATTAATTGGTGGTCACCCAAAGCATTCAGGACCATTGTTAACCAAGCTCTTTGTGCTGGCTTCTACATTGTGGCAGGAATAAGAAAAGACACTAATATAGGTTGTTCTTGAGCCATATTAAAAAAAAAAATAGCACGTAGATAGATTCACAGCCTTGGAAAACTATATGGGAGCTTCCAGGGATTTCCTGAGCAAATGTCAGTGCTATTTCTTTGTGATGCAAGTTCTTTTTCAAACATTAGACAACATTTCTGCAGCAGTACTATACATGCAGGTTATTATATAATACATCAAGGAGACCTAACTAACACTATAACTCAGTAACTTCAATATGCCAATAATATGAGAGCTATATTCCAAGGTAAACTACCATGCCTATATAGCCTGGTTCCTGACTGTGTCCTAGGTGCAAGAGGTCCCGTGAAATATATCTTATGACAATGTTCACACTGAGTTACTGTTAAAGTACAGGATGTACATTGGCTTGCATATAGGATATGCAGTGTATGGCTATCTTTTTTTGTTGTTTCTTGCATATGCAAGACATCTCCACCACAGCCAAAATAATGTGGAAAGCCCTTTTAACTAATGACAGGTTTCAGAGTAGCAGCCGTGTTAGTCTGTATCCGCAAAAAGAAGAACAGGAGTACTTGTGGCACCTTAGAGACTAACAAATTTATTAGAGCATAAGCTTTCGTGGACTACAGCCCACTTCTTCGGATGCATATAGAATGGAACATATATTGAGGAGATATATATACACACATACAGAGAGCATAAACAGGTGGGAGTTGTCTTACCAACTCTGAGAGGCCAATTAATTAAGAGAAAAAAAACTTTTGAAGTGATATTCAAGATAGCCCAGTATAGACAGTTTGATAAGAAGTAGTGGACACTACTGTGCTAATAAGCGATGGTCACATAAATACCACCCTATACCGGAAACCTACTGACCGCTACACTTACCTACATGCCTCCAGCTTCCATCCAAGACACACCACACGATCCATTGTCTACAGCCAAGCTCTAAGATATAACCGCATTTGCTCCAATCCCTCGGATAGAGACAAGCACCTACAAGATCTCTATCAAGCATTCTTAAAACTACAATACCCACCTGCTGAAGTGAAAAAACAGATTGACAGAGCCAGACGAGTACCCAGAAGTCACCTCCTACAAGACAGGCCCAACAAAGAAAATAACAGAACACCACTAGCTGTCACCTTCAGCCCCCAACTAAAACCTCTCCAGCGCATCATCAGAGAGCTACAACCTATCCTGAAAGATGATCCTTTACTCTCACAGATCTTGGGAGACAGACCTGTCCTCGCTTACAGACAACCCCCCCAACCTAAAGCAAATACTCACCAGCAACCACACATCACTGAACAAAACCACTAACCCAGGAACCTATCCTTGTAACAAACCCCGATGCCAACTCTGTCCACATATCTATTCAAGTGACATCATCATAGGACCTAATCACATCAGCCATACCATCAGGGGCTCGTTCACCTGCACATCTACCAATGTGATATATGCCATCATGTGCCAGCAATGCCCCTCTGCCATGTACATTGGCCAAACCGGACAGTCTCTACGCAAAAGAATTAATGGACACAAATCTGACATCAGGAATCAAAATACTCAAAAACCAGTGGGAGAACACTTTAACCTGTCTGGTCATTCAGTGACAGACCTGCAGGTGGCTATATTACAACAGAAAAACTTCAAAAACAGACTCCAACTAGAGACTGCTGAGCTAGAATTGATATGCAAACTAGACACAATCAACTCCGGTTTGAATAAGGACTGGGAATGGCTGAGCCATTACAAACATTGATTCTATCTCCCCTTGTAAGTATGTTCACACTTCTTATCAAACTGTCTGTACTGGGCTATCTTGATTATCACTTCAAAAGTTTTTTTTCTCTTAATTAATTGGCCTCTCAGAGTTGGTAAGACAACTCCCACCTGTTTATGCTCTCTGTATGTGTGTATATATATCTCCTCAATATATGTTCCATTCTATATGCATCCGAAGAAGTGGGCTGTAGTCCACGAAAGCTTATGCTCTAATAAATTTGTTAGTCTCTAAGGTGCCACAAGTACTCCTGTTCTTCTTTTAACTAATGAAATAGGTAAAGGTACCTTTCACAAGCAGTAAGCTCAAAAACTCCATGTAACATGCCATAGATTCTGTAATTGGAGAGATGGGACTGTAATAAGACATAGAGTATCATGCTCCAAATGCTTACTATGATGCATATGAAACAGCAACTCAAAGATCAAACATCAAGTTTGAAATGACAACTGAATTCTAGTCTCAGGGATGCAGAATCCTGGACTTCTCATCCTGAGGTGAGGGCAAGCAATTTTTATAAAAAGTCACCCAAAAGCTCAGTACCTCACAGGATCTCTGGTTTTGTAAACACTAGCCTTTCGCCATTGTTTCAGTGTGTGCAAAAGATAAATATTTATATGAGCAAGATCTTACTGTAGCCATAGTTTCAAGCACTTGACGAATGAAACAAATCAGTTCTACTAATAGTAGTCAACACTACAAATCTCAGGCTTCCCCCAGTAGTTCTTGACAGTGGATCTACAATAGTTGTGTATTACATCTACATTAGTTTGTAATTTTAATTGCAATTAATAGCAAAACGATTACTTATGTTTAACATCTTCTTGTGAAGTGTTGCCATTTAGGATATAATTCACTATGCAAATAGGGTGACCAGACAGCAAGTGTGAAAAATTGGGATGGGAGTGGGGGGTAATAGCCCCCCAAATCAGTACTGTCCCTATAAAATTGGGACATCTGGTCACCCTATATGCAAATAATTTTGAAATTGTACTGGATTTGAATAATTTTGTTTATATTTTCCCATGTTTTTTTTTAAATTATTGAAAAACAAATTATCAGACTATTTAAAACACTTTAATATAAAAGAGATGGGAAAGTATAGCAACATAGCATATTTTGATGTACCTGCTTCATGAACAATTAGCTCTATATGAAACAGAAAATAGGTAAATAAAAGCTCTTCTTGTTCCTCACTTTAAATGGGAGGAGATTTTTGACTCCAGAGTCTTCCTCTCCTTCATGTCTTGGTGTGAAACAACTCAAACCTGTTTACCATCAACTCTTGCTGCAAAGTCCTTTTGTTTTCTCAGTCATTAAATTATTGCTAATTCAAAATGCAAATGCAGCTTTCTTACATCTGTGCTTAAGTCACTTATGGAAGAGGAGAATATGCCTCTTCACAAGCAAAAATATTTCTCATTTTCTGATACTTACTTCATGTCATTGTCAGTTCAAGTACTCACACTCAAATAAATTGATTCTAATAATTTCTATGGGTTACCGCAGTAAATGGCTAATATAGAGAGATGTTTCTGTATGAAGTGTTTCACTCTCAGGTAACAGGAAAAATTATGCACTGGGGATTCCCTTACCCTGTTTAGATTTGTCAGAAGGAAGGTATTGATGCCAGAATTGTATTCCAGCAATGTCTCGGGCCATCCTTAGCCCTCCTGGAAACAAAGCTAGTGATGCTTAATGAAAATTTAAATTGTTGGTTACTCTGGAAAAAAAAAAAAAAGACTGCCAAGTAATGGATTGACTGTTCAATTTAACACCATCGCTTCACTTCAAGAATCAAATTTTTAATACTAACCTAGCACAAAATTTGCCCTTGGATAAACATTCAGGGCTTCAATGAAAGTCAATGAGAGTTGTGTATATGTAACTGAGGACTGCATTTGACTCTTAAAGCACAACATTCATATTCACTCTTTCCTACACACAAACAATAAAAGGGCAACTTGCATTTTAGCCTGCCAAATATCTAATCTGAACAAGCAATAAATAAGCAACCTGATCACTTTTCAGTGTGACATTAGGTAATCAAAAGAGAAACAGAAATGATGTAATTTCAAGGGACAACATTTTGCATGCCACAAGTTCTGTTTATTATTTAATAGCTTTTGTAAAGCATCACTTCAGTTCTGTTTCCAAAAAGCAATAAAGCAGAAGTTGTTTTTACAAAGCAGACAGAAAATTGGTTCACTAACTGTTGATCATTTTCCAAGTGTAGTTCAGTATTTCTAAACTGTTGCATACATAATAATGGTTTGTTTGGTATTTTAAGTAAGCCTCCTAAGGAATGGATTGTGGGTGAACTTTGGTTTTGAACTACATATTGATTTTTATTATTTCTGATTCAACTATCAATTGCATTGTTCTGCTTGTTTATTTTTGAAGAGTCACACTTTTGTCCTACTTTAAATTGATTTTGCTTCTTTTTGCTTTCCCCAATAAACTACTATGTAGTTAAAAATAAAGATCTAAATGTAATAGTATGTTGCAAGCAATTCACTACCATACTTCTCATTTCAAGTTTTTCAAATTATTTGAAGGGAATGAAATTTGCATTTTCTTCTTAATACTATAAGAAGTTGGACATTATAGTTATTGAAAACACAAGCCAATTTGGTCTGCCCTTCACACAAAATACCCTTGTGTTAGGAGATGTGGCAGCTCTGTGTTGAAAGATTGATAGGGCTGGATGCTGAATTCTCCATAACTGAAAGGTTACCAACAGAGACGATATATATTAGAGCTAAGACAGAATCTGATGCTATGTGAAGGGAAAAATGTATTGGATATATGTGTGAGCGTGTTTGTTTCTTAAAAAAAACAAAACAAAAAACCTCAAACAAACAATTTTTATTTAGCCAATGTACTCAATGTACAAAAGAGCTTAGAAGTGTCAACTCAAAAGAACTGCTATTAGAGAGTTGTGGAAATAGAATAATGAAAAAAAATCAAAACTACAAGCAGAAACAAACAAAATCTGTTTAGGGAAAATGGATTTTATGCAACACATGGTAGATTTTTGTAGCCAAGGTCACATAATTTTCTAGAAAATCAGGCTGATGCCAGATAAATAATCCTCTGCTGTCTTCTGAAAAATGAACATACTGAAGAGTTAAAGACAAAACTGACACTACTTCTGTTGTGAAGAGATCAGATATTTTATCTGGCAAATATTGATAGACAAAAAAGCATTTTTACATGAAATCCCTTCCCATCCCACCATATCGAAGATATTTTTTCTTGATTTAGGAGTAACATTCACCTATCAGTATTAATATGAAATTATTCTTTTTAAGTGCAAAAATAAGCATTTTTTTATTCTGTTTTCCAGTCAAGTACAGTGGGATAAGCAGGAGATTATCTAGAACAAACTGTGAAAGTATTCTGCTCCTAAGTCATCTGTTCTTCTTTCTATTATGAATACTTCCAGGGTAAACTTGGAGTTTTTGAAGTACTGAATTGGAGTGGATGAGGAAGAGCTTCTCTTGCTTAAATAATCTCACAATAAATACGTCTTTTCCCTTTCCTATTCCTACCCCTCTCTCCTCTCTCTGAATACAAACTTATACACTATGAATTCCTTTCTGCAGATACAACGGGGTAAAAGCAATGGTCTGATCCTTCTTCCAGTGATGTCAGTAAGACATGGAGCAGGGCTGGATTTTTGTCCTTTATAAAACAGCATTTTTTATCAATAGACTTGCATTTCTTGAAAGAAATGTGCCTGAATTCCTTCTTCTCCAGTGTGAGTCTCTACCCCAATAAGATTCAGGCATGGCAGAGAGTCCAGTGGCTCATAGGTGGGTATGAATATAATCTGGGGTGATACATGAGCCTATGTTACAGTGCCCCTATCTATAATGAAGAGAATTGTTTTTATTAGACAAATACGTACATAGAATTACAAAGGAATAGAAAGAAGAGATTAAACATAGTTCTCATTTACTTAATAGAGCTTTGTATTTAAGTTTAAAGAGAAGATGTATGTATCTTTAGGGTTTGGGTATCGTGTGGTTTGGCTTATGTAACTAGCTCCACTGTCTGCCTTTGTAGGTTATACTTCACTTCAAAGGCAGTGCTACAGTGTGAGCAACAAGAGTGGTCTGGTGCACAAGTAAGCAGAATAGGTTGGCTTGTTGTTTTGTTTCTTTATTTAATATACTTGCTAGTTTTTGTTTTGTTTTTTTCTCACGGTGACACTGAAATTCACCTCATTAGCAATGAAATCTGTCTGCATAAATAAAGCTGTCTGATTTGGAAAAAAAATATTTTAGTTTCTCACAGATCAACAGCCCAGGAGACCTTTACACATTGATAACTCAGTTCCGGAATACCAGCTCCTACACATGAAACAAAGGACCAATGGAACCTTTCTTGATGGTTACAGAAGACAGACCAAAGAATATATTGTCATCTCGTTCTAATCAGTCTCCCAAGCTTCAGTCTCCCAATCCACCACCAATGATGAACATAGAATTACATTATATATCTCTATTTAATACAAAAGGTTTCTATTAATTTTGTTCTGCTTTCTTACATATTCTCTATAGAGTTAATTTTTCCCCATATGACAGTAATGAGTATATGGGTTTTATATGAAGTAATATGTAGAATTCCCATCCAACTCTCTCCCCACCTATGACCTGGTCCCTCCACTCGGTTATCACAACTTCCCCAGCCCCCTTCCGCATGTTTGTGACCATCCTTTCTGAAGCAGCAGTGACATGCCTCCCTCCATCATGTTTAAGAAACTTCATTGTCTCAGGTGACTCCCCGGAAAAGCCAGGAGGTGAAACAGAATTGTAACTTTGAGCATGGAAGAGGGCAATCAGAGTATTTAGTCTCCATTTTAGCTCATGAGGAGCAGTCAGCTGGGGCCAGGCTGTAGGGAATTTAGCATGGTGTACTGCTTGGCACTGGAAGTGTGCTTTTAGTGCAGGAATGCCCTATATGAGCACATAGATAACATAGGCTTAGGCTACTGCTGATACCTGACAGCAAGTAGCCCATAATCAAGTATGACTATGTTCTGCTGCACCCATTTTTGGCTTTTAGAGAGAGAAAAGATGGAGAGCCCCCATCCTTATTGTTGCCTCACCACATTCCTACATGCCATTTTTTAACCAGGATCTCTTTTACTGATTGCCTCTTGACCTTTCTGTTTTCTCCTGAACTCCTAATAAATGGAGGCATGAGGCTGCTTCTCTCATTAAAGCTCATGAAGTTTTGCCAGTGCCATCAACATTAGTGGGAGACAGAACAGGCTAACAATTAGAAATGTTTTGTTTTGCTATTGTAATATTTACATGTTTACATTTTCATTTTGGGTTTAGTTAAGCTAAATTAGACTCAAGTTTTTAAAAACAAAGCAAGCTTGCTGGTTGGGTGGATTTTCCAAGATTCTGGTAAAAGATGCAATTTTTTTTTTTAATTTTGTTTTGGGTTTCAATGACAAAGCGTACTCATACAAAGCCTCTCTTCTATAAAATTCTGCATTCACTCACCTCTATATTAAAGTTCATCCACTCAGTGATAGAGATATTTTTCAATATCAATCAGAGCTATAAGACATAATAGGTAACTAAAAGTAGGAGTCAAGATTTTGATTGACAGTGAATAGCAAATAGTACTTCCAGCTTGATAAATGTCAGAGAGGTTTTGATAAGCAAGATAAACTATAATAATCTCTAGAGAAGAACATGGTACAAGAATAGTATTAAAAATACCTCAAACTGTAATTTAGGTAAAAGAAGTAAACTCAGCTATTTTAAATGTGATGATTACTTCTACAAAATATGATGCACAATTTCAGCTTTATATGCATAGATTAATTTTGAGACAGAAATTGTTAAGAGAAAACATTGTTGTTAAAACGCTACATATAATGAATTGACCTGAAATGAATGTAGAAAGGGTAGGGGGGAAGGTACGTTTTTCATTCCAAAAATTATTTGTTAGTTCACCTCAATAGAACTATTAGGAAAAAAAATCACCACCACATATGCAAAGTCTAAACATAGAAATGATAAAAACTCTAGTGAAAATATTTAAAGATAATTTTCAAAAGCTGTACAGGTAAAAAGTAAAATTAAAGAAACTGCAAAAAAGTGCAAAACTATATGAAAACACCTTCTCCTTGCACTTTCAGTGAGTACTGCTGACGATCATTATGGACAGATAAATTTGCAAAGTCATTAAATATTGGCAAAATTTGTTAAACTTTAGTGGCTCAGTATTGTTTTGAGCACTTTCTTTCTTTCTTTCTTTCTTTCTTTCTTTCTTTCTTTCTTTCTTTCTTTCACAAAAACACAAACACATGGCATTGATTTTTAATGCTTAGAAGACACCATGTCATCTTTTCATTTATCAGGGCTATGCCCAATCTTGGATGCTTGTGAATTTTGCAGTCAATTCTTATATTTTCTGTCTCTAGAGATCTTGTCAGGGAATACAGCAAATCAGCAGTCAATATCTGGATTTAGGCATACCTTGATTAATAAAGAGGATGGGTCTGTGCCTCCTAAAACTTGTCATGCAATGCCACTGGTTTACTAAATAAAACACAAGAATAATAAATCATCTTCATATTTTTAAAGTGAGTTTACTACTTTGACTTTTAGAATGTTTCCCCAAGTAAACTAGTAAAGCCCAGATTTAAATAGTGGATTCATACCTTATTCCCAGTTAAACAACTGTTTTTTCCAATATGCCATAACTGATTGCAAATAGGGAGGATTGAAAATTCTGTGTGTGTATGTGGGTGATGGGGCTGGGAGGGAAGGGTTGCTCGACTGACAGCCAGTTTTGGATGACTGGCATAATAATTTGTAGGGATGATTCTGCAGTGGAAGTACATTATTTATTTCCAGGTGGTATACAGCATTTGTTTGCACAGTGCAAACAATGATATGATTTGTCTGTCAAGTCAGTCCAATGAGTATAAAAATCTATAGTGAAACAATATTAATTAGGCTTATAAGGACATGTTAGTATCTCTGTAAATTTAGAATGGCACCCCTAGGCCTGGATCTAGTTTAAGTGGGTTTTTTTTGTCAATTTCCCCCCCTACAAAATGATATCTAAAACAACCAACAGTGAAGGAAACTCACCTATTGCACCCAGTCAATGTTGCCAGAGGGGTGATATGATATAAATCAAAGATACCATTAGTTTCCCCTTGAAATTTCAAATGTATTTACATGTCCTGACAACTATGCTTGGAAATTACATAGCACATTTCATCTTCAAAGTGCTTTATAAAGATTAGATCAGATTCTTGGCCCCATTCTGGCTGCTTTTTACTGTTCTGATAGTATAAAACAGCTGGAAACTTAGCAGATCTGGCTCCTGGGATTCTCTAGCATAGGGTTCCCTGGCAGCTGGAATGGACCCTTGTGGCCATGGATTTCTTTATGTGAAGCCAGGAAGCAAACTGACCTCAGGATCAGACAACCACAAAAGTGGCTCAGAGCTATCTTTCTCTCATTGATTTTAGGTAGAGTTGTGAATGCTCAGTTCCTTGGACAACACCCAAAATTAGTAGCCACTTTAGAAAATATGGGTTTAAATTCCTTTCCCAAGGCCACACAAGGCACTGTTAGAGCCAGGAATAGAACTCAGGTATTTCTAGCTCTCAGACCTTCACTCAGGCGGCTTGAAATGCCATTCTCTCATCACTTTATTTACTCACAGTTATATTACTCTGAATTCACAGGATATATGCAAATTAGTGATGGATAAATCTGGGCTAGTTGTGGGTTGGGGGTCTGCTGCTAATTACAATGTATTGGAAATTTCCTGTACCCTGGGAGGGAGAGTTCTACATAGAGGATCCTTGTTCAATTGCATGCAGAAGTGCCTGGTGATTTTCTTTTCCTCACATTAGGGCTATGTCTACACTGGCATGCATACTCAGGTACTGAACCATGTACATGCTCATGCACAATCCCCATAGCCACGCCAAGTATCTCCATTTTGCTGTGCTGGACATGGTTATAATGCTGTTTACACCTGTATATACCACATCCACACTGTTACTGTTCTTATGTGATGTTAGCAGTGTCCCAGGGTTCTGTGCAGACCGTGACACTTTAGGAACCATTTTGCTCTGTGTTTTTGGTATTGTTCCCCCGTGCTTCACACATTTGCTGATGGCAGTTCCTGATCACATTGCCCCCTCACAGGTGACAGTTTTGTTCCCTGTAGCTGAAGGACATTAGCTGTTCATTCCTGTGACATTGCACACATTGAAGACAATTATAACAGGGCTCCGCCACTGGATTATCACCTTAGGGTTGGGTTTGTGCTGTGGAGAGTGGTGGCTGAGTTGTAATGCTTTTGTATTCACTTTGTTACTGGGAGCACTCAATCTCTCCTAATGACCTCATCAACACTTGCTTTGGGGGGGTCGACGGGGTATGGAGCCATTCTTTTTTGTTAACCATTCACTGTCAGCGATGCTAACTGCACTCAGCAGCACTAATCCCTACTAAGGTTGAAACTAGTCAAGGTTGGGGGGAAGAAGGGCAGGGAAGTGTCTGTCTTTGCCTGTATTGTTACTGGAATTGTGTTTCAGTTTTCTGCACGTGAACTAAGCCAGAAAGACATTTATCTCCTATTTTCTGTGTTTTAGAATTCTGCTGCATTGAAAACTAGTAGCACCTTCTGTAAGCACATAATATAACTGTACTTTCCCCATCTCTCCCATATGTCCTTGAAACTTCAGATATTTTTGAACATGGGGATGTGTATGTGTAAGGATGCATGGCCATCCCTCCTTGTCAATCTCTGAGGGAGGCCACGCCTCCTTCCAGTCGCACCTTTGACCTGGCGCCGCTCAGAGGGGAATTAGCTGTATGTAACGCTCAGGCTGCTTGAGCTGGGCTGAGCAGCAATTGTGTCTGGTCCTCAGGCAAGGTGGGGTGACAAACACTTAGGGGGCTCTGTCCTGCAGTCCTGGCAGAGCAGCAAAGCGTCAGGTGTCCTGGCTCCTGCGGACAGCTGACAGCTGACAAATGCAGGCCTCTTAGCCTAGAGTGGGGAGGCTGCCACCCAGGTGTAGCAGGGGGACCCGGGCCCTCTCTCCTCCACCAGGTCCCAGCCCAGGGCCCTAGCAGTGGTGGAGTGTTCTGCCACTGGGTCAGCCGGGATCTGCTGCAACACACTGGCCTAGGATCTGGCCAAGTCCCAACCAGACAGTAGTTGAGTTTCCCTGGGCTACTTCCTATGTCCCCTTTGTGTGGTACGTCCATTTTGTGGGTGTCCGTCGTCTCCCTGGTATCGTGGGCAAATGGTAGCCCAAGCAGCTACTTGGCATCTCAGTCGACCAGCAGCTCCTCAGTGTAGCAGGGTCCTCCTCGGACTCCAGCGGAAAGTTTCTGTCTCCCTTGGCAGCTCCAGCCCAACTAAACTGCAGGGCCTGCCTCTTATACTTCTGCTTCCTGTCTCACCACTCAGCTTCCGACAGGGAGTGTATGGCCTTCCTGGCTCTGCAAACCAAGGGGCGGGTTGTGGTCCCTCCTTGTCAATCTCTGAGGGACGCCACACCTCCTCACTAGAGTATGGGTGTCAGACAGACAGAAAAATCATGGCACCAGATAGTTACATCATTCAATTTCATGTGCTGTAAATCATGTGGCCCAATCCTGAGCCTGAAACATCTTCCATTCATCATATTTAGGAAGGAGGGTCAACACACATGTCTAGGAAACTATAACAGTTATTGAAAGTACTATATAGAGCATGTAATTAACATATATTTTAAAAGAAATATCAACCAAAAACCTTTAAAGCATTAAGGGAATGAATCCATGAACACTGGAGAAATATTAAAGTCTCTGTTCCCATCTCCTTGCCCTCCCCGTGACCTTGGGGGAACAATGGGGGAAAATCTCTCTTGGAGAAAACTGGGGACATCTCCTGCATGGGGTTTGGGCAAATGGAAGAATTCAGGAACTCCCATAGGCTCATCATTCACATCCAGGATACTCAGGTGGGTCCCTCTGTGAGGGGTTGTGTAGTGTCTGGTCCCAGGAGTCATGTTCTCTTCCTAGTTACATGAGAAGGAGTTCTAGAAAGAGGGTCCTCCCACTCAGCATCATCCTGGGCAGCAGGAGGTAGACCCCGAGCTCATTCCATCACCAGTTCTATGAATCTTTCCATTAGGGCAAGGGCTGGTAATTGTCACCACGCGGCCCATCAGGGTAATCCGCTGGTGGGCCACGAGACATTTTGTTCATGTTGACTGTTTGCAGGCACAGCCCCCCACAGCTCCCAGTGGCCACAGTTCACTGTTTCCCGCAGCTCCCATTGGCCAGGAATGGTGAACTGCAGCCACTGGGAGCTGTGGGGGGTCCACGCCTGCAGACGGTCAACGTAACCAAAATGTCTCGCGGCCTGCCAGCAGATTACCCTGATGGGCTATGTGCCGAAGGTTGCCACCCCCTGCATTATAGAATGCTCTTGGTTCCTATGGCATGCCTCCTGCTCCAGGTACCAGTTCATTAAAATCTCTTCCTGTTGAAAAGTCCAATCCTTCCATACCCTGAGGAATTCAAACTGCTCTTAGCTTCTCCTGTCCATCCCTATAAGCTGCTCTTCCAGGATCCTTCTCCGTCTGCCTCTTGTGTCTGGGGTGCTGTTTCTGCCCTCCTGGAAGAATGGTTTCCCTCTAAGGAGCCACAGGTCCTGCCAGTTCATTTTTTTCGTTTGTAAGAAGCTGAGAAATCTCCCCATCTTTCCTAACTTTGGTGTAGAAGGCCACAATTTTGATACTTTTCTGCATTTGAGGAATTGTGACTGTTGGATTATCCTTGGTTCTCAGACAATTTTTGCAGCCCATAAGGCAGGAGCACAGACTACTAATGGTAAGAAAAATATACTCAAGTTTTAAAAAAATTAAAATGTTCATAGTGTCTTGAGGGGAGTGGGTGGAAGTTCCTTCCAGAGGTGGTTACCAGTTTGCAATTTCTTCTTTTAATGGCTGGCCAACATTTGGATAACATAGCAGTTTTCAAGATGCCATAATGGAAGAGAAAGGTGGCTTTCCAATGCTGTGGAGGAGAGCTGCAAATCTATACCTGAGAGATGTTTCTGCTAATTGGTCATCCCTTTACATGTTGCTGAATTGGATTGGTTTGGTGAGCTAAGAAGGTGGACAAAGCACATTTGCATTGCTGTTGAACCTCAAGAACCAGCCAGAGTTTCTGTTACATGAGAAACTTGCTGAAATAGGCTTACAAGAATGAGATGCAAGTCAACTGGAAGTTGACTATATTGTATTGACTATATTGACTAGTTTCCTTGCAAAGGGAGATGTGAACCACAAAAACCTGCCACTCCTTCCCCCCAGCCCTGGCATCACCAGAAAATTCTGCCCCTGTGCCTGACTCACAACAGTGAAATAGACAGGAAAGAAAGAGTCAGGAGGAACCATTGTGTTCATCTAGCCTGATGTCCTATATAACACAGGATATAATTCCTCGAGCTTAGCTAGAGGCACACCACAAATTTATTTGGTTCCCGGGTGTTTCAGATCAGCACCACAAGCCCCTCGTCTCTCCACTGCAAAGTGATACCACACTGTGTTTTTCTAACTGCCAGCCTAGATCTTTTCCCCACCCATTCCCTGCAGCATGTAAAGCATGGCTTGGTGTGGGAAGCAGCCGGACACCAGGGCAGGAACAAGTTTTGTAATCTTCCAAGGGAGAAAGGAATGCTAGACTAACTTTTCCTCAGACAACTTGCACCCTCCCTTTCCCCGGTCCACACTGCCCTGGAACTGTTGCTACCTGATTGCTGGCCAAGAAATGCATAGACACAGGACAGAATGATTTTTCATTAATAATCTGTTTTAAGACATAGCTTTAGCCAAATGCACAATGGTGGCTCATTAGAAAACACTAAAATCATTGATTTGTAGCTGTGCCTGGCTTAGGAACCATTTCAGGATGGATCAGAGTGGAGGCTGAATGGAAGTGGGGAAGTTGGAAGAGTTTGGTAAGGGGATGGGGCTTGACAATGCTGTGGATTCAGCACTGCAGTTCAAACTCACAGAGACCTAGCAGATCATAGGATATTATTCAGGGAGAAAAACTCAGTTCAAAGTCCTTCAAATGCCCTGGATCTTAAAATCAGGCACCAGAGTAAGAGGGGACATTGGTGGGAAAGCTGGGGGTCCACCATAACTTACCAGCCTCAGATTCTGGTGCAGTTCAGGGTCCTCGTTGGGTTTGCCAGGGGGCTTCCTCAATCATCTCCAGCAGGTAGAGATGCAAAATCACGTGTTCCTTGTCCTGTCCTCTGTCTTCCATCATCTGCAGTGCCTGCTGCCTCCTCGCACTGGCATTCATTGGCATCCTGTTGGCCAATGAAGCCAATGGGGTTGAGCAGGAGGCCATGAGACACTCCAGGCTCCTCATAGAAGGGGTATGTACCATGTGCTTCCAGATCTACTGTTGGAGTTCTTTTGCCCTCCTGTACAGGAGCCTCAGGTACTTGATGCATTCTTGGAACTGGGCTGGGGTCCATTGAATGCCTGCCTGCTCCAGCCTCTGTGAAATATCCCATAACAAGTAATAGAGGATGGTGTACTCTGACACACATTGATCAGCACCTGAGTGTGGTCAATGGGCCAGGCCACTGCTCTTGGAGCAGAATTATCAGGGATTGTAGTCTCCTGGCAACCCAACAAGTGGCTGGGGAAGGCTACCTGATTGACTAAACCGCCTGATTAGTCAAGAATGGCAGCTGGCTGGCTTTTAGCCCTCCAACAGCAGCAGCTCTCTGGCTGCTTGATGCATTTACACCTGCAGCTGTGATATTGCTTGTGTCTGGAGCTCCTTGTCATGCTCCAGCCTCATTCTAGTCCTGTTCCTGTGTTGTTTCCCAGCCTTGCTTCTCCTCAGTCCTTGCTATCTCAGCTTGGCCCTGGTCCCAGTTTCCTTACACTCACCCTGCTTCTTGACTCTGGCTCTGGCGCTTGATGTGGTTACTAGTTTCTGATCCTGGCTCTGACCCTCAGCTTGGTTATTAGTTCCTAACTCCAGCTGTGATCCTTGGCATTGCTACTGGTTCCTGATTTCAGCTCCGAGCATAACTTCACTATTAGTTCCTGGTCCACATTCTGACTCCTGGTGTAGCTACTGACTCCTATCTCTGGCCCTGACCCTTGGATTGGATCTGCTTTCTGACTCCTGCTTTGACCTCTAGGCACAACTGCTGTGTAGACCACTATGCATCTCTGCCCATGACCCAGTGTCTAACAAGGATCCAGGTTCACCTGTATTGATCTAAAGCATGCAGTGGAAAGCTGTTCTGAAGTGGTCAATGCAGCACACTACTACTGGTGACAAAAGGGGAAACTAGAACCTTTATAAGATAAGGGTCTGGAAGAAAAGGGTTCAGTGCATTATGGGATTGGGGGAAGAGGACTACTGAAACTTTGAGACATGGTACACACTCCTTGCCCCCATCCACACTGCAAATTGGCATGGGTATAGGACCATGCCACAAACTGAGTTGTGCATTTACCTACACCCACCCCTCAGGCATACTAGCTTACTCACCCTCTACCTCAAGACATGTGCTTCTAAGGTTTTGGAATGGACAATAGAGTTAAGTCAATGTGTAAGGGGCACATTAGGTAGGACACGCAGGTGTCTTACTCAACTCTTTCATAGGACAAAAATTCTTAAAGCATCTAAGGACATTAATAATAACTCTATGAGGCTGATAATATTTCATTTTATTTAGTTAACATAATTAAAGGAATTATAAAGAGAGATTATACTTTAATTATCACACTTCCCAAATATAGGGGTCCTGTAGCCATATCTAGCCCACAAAGGTGTCAGATCAAGCAGCCCGTTAGCTGGCCACTCCTGTTCTCCCCAGAAACTTATGAGCATTTCTGGTCTGGTCTAGGATTTCTCAGCACAGAATTAGTCTTCTCCATTTTAACCTCTCTGCATGATCATCATCTGGCCCTGCCCCTCTCAGGACAGCTCTAATCAGATCTGGCTTCTTATGTCTGGAAAATGCTTTTCCCAGGACTCTGGTTTGGTTGGTCTCTCCTAGGACACATTGGCCTGATTCTTCTCCTTGCAGAATAATTACAATCTGGTGCAGCTTCCCCTTTCTGCAACAGTTACCTAGCAATGTGTTAGGAAAGCAGTCAACATTAGTCCTCATTATGAAGAGTCCCTCCTGTGAGTCCTCATTATGAAGAGTCCCTCCTGTGATAGATATGGCAATTCATGATATGACAAATATTATTAAATTATGTTAAACCTTCCTGAATTAAATGTTAAGTATTTTAGGAGTTAATTGTATTAAAAATGCATATGTTTATTTGTTATCATGGATCTCTAGGGCAGCAGACCTGACTAATATAAACCCTGGGAAGTATTATGAACTTCAGAGGTCTATTTGAAACAATGAGGTGTGTGCAAAACTCAGCCCTTTGAAGCTAGTCCTTGAGAGGTAATCTATTGACTATGAATGATCTAGTCCCAGATCAAAGCATTAGATTGCATAAAGGAAGGACTAGATTTTTCATGGGTGTGCTTTTTCTGAGCCAAGGTGATTATGGACTAGTAACCACAGAAAACCCCCTCGGTGGGGTTTGAAGGATTGATGCCAGAGCCCTGACAACCAGCCAGAGTTGGGATGATCTCTGGTAAGCTTATTAGAATGTGTTTTTAATATGTTTCCTCTGTAATGCTTTCACCTTAAAGATAAATGTACTTGCTTAGAAAAAGCTGGTTGGTACTTATATCTGTGGGCAATTACACCTTTTATAGTCGCTGAGGAGAAGGCAAAACAGGTCAGCTAAGACAGTATGTTTGATTGGGGAATTTAGTGTAGACAGGGAGCTGTGCAACCTGGAAAAAACCCACTTAGGAGGGAACGAGACACAGTTCTCTGCCCAAGAGAAGTTATGGCCGTGGAGCTGGAAGCATAAGGTGGGTGTCCTTGCTGGACCCTGGAGCGGAATACAGGTGGGTCATTATCCAAAACCTCTGAAAATCACAGGAGACTTTACATGGATTTCATTGAGTGTTGGATCAGGCTCCAAATGCCTTAATTAAAAAGAATATATAATTCTGCTCAGTGGAATATTTCCTAGCAAATAATTGCTAAAGAACTAAAACCTATTTCTATTACTTTTCCATCCTCTTCACTGTGAATACTGAGCTGGCTGTAATACTTGCCTGTTGTTATAAGCTTGGTATTTTTGGATGCCCAGATAACTGTAATTACATACTCTTTCTTCAACATTATGAAAAGCAGTTTCTGAAACAGAACTGAGATCTACAGACATAATCTCCATGGTCAGGAGAGGAAAATGAGTTGTGAGCAATGCAGAGGGTATGATTGGCAGAAACATGATCATCTGGTTGTTTAAAACCCACCTGTAGGCTCATGAAAGCAGAAGCAATTTTTATCATAGATGTCTGAAAACTAAAGATGAACAACACTAACAGATATAGGGGAAATGATCGCAAAAGGCTTCTGGGCAAAAATAGAAGGGTTAGTTGTGATGACAGTAAAAAGAACAAAACACCCACTATTTTGCCAGCTGAAGCATTGAAGTAATAGAATAAGGTACCTCTTTTGTGCCAATATCCTGATTGCATTTTGCTTTCCAAGCCTCATAAATGATCATTTGGATTTTAAATTTGTAATGCATTATAAACTTATAGGGATTAGCTTCATGTGCTCATGTAATTAGTACCAAAAAACCCCACCAGCAACAAAATGAGCCAGTCAGAATATCAGACTTGTTGGATCATGGTATGTATGGCTTAGGGGAAGAGTGAAGCTGAACCACGGACAATGTGAGTGGTCCAAGGAGCAGAGAAGGCCAATTTGGGCTAAGGAGCAGCTTAGTGGTCCACCAGGGGTGGGCAAGGGACATATTAGTGCTTCCATTGCTTCTTCCTTTATTAGCAGAAGTGTTATAAGAAAGACACGAGAAGTAATTCTTCCGCTCTATTCCATGCTAATTAGGCCTCAACTGGAGTATTGTACCCAGTTCTGGGCACCACATTTCAGGAAAGATGTGAAGAAATTGGGGAAAGTCCAGAGAAGAGCAATGAAAATGATTATAGGTCTAGAAAACATGACTTATGAGGGAAGACTGAAACAATTGGGTTTATTTAGTCTGGAAAAGAAAAAACTGAGAGGGGACATGATTATAGTTTTCAAGTACATAAAAGGTTGTTACAAGGAGGAGGGAGAAAAATTGTTCTTTTTAATCACTGAGGATAGGAGAAGAAGCACGGGGCTTAAATTGCAGCAAGGGTGATTTAGGTTGGACATTAGGAAAAACTTCCTAACTGTCAAGGTAGTTAAGCACTAGAATAAATTGCCTAGGGAGGTTGTGGAATCTCCATCATTGGAGATCTCTAAGAGCAGATTAGACAAACACCTGTCTTGGATGGTCTAGATAATACTTAGTCCTGCCATGAGTGCAGGGGAATGGACTAGAAGACCTCTTGAGGTCCCTTCCAGTCTTACAATTCTATGATTCCACTACTGGACCTACTTTTATTCACCATATTAAGATTCCCCGACAGTAACCCCAATAAGTCCATTTGGCAGAAAAGACGGGAGAACTAGTTTGTACCTTATAACTTGTGTCAGTGGTTTATGTAGAGTTAACTGTTCTAGAAAACTAGAAGTCACTAACAATTGTTTTCACAAAGGGTGGATTAGAAATTGCTGAGAATTCTCCAATTGCATCACAATGTAGCATGGAAATTAACCAGAAAATTCAACTCCTTTCTTGAATGGCAGAAATTTGGCAATGATTTGTGTGGTGTTTCAAGATAATTTATGGGAGTCAAACCCTATATTAAGTATAAAACTACACACAGATAACTAAGGAGTCACTAGCACATCTCCATAATCTGCTAGTGCATAATGGGTGGCAGGCTGTTTATTGTCAAGAAGGCTGCCATGACAGCAAAATACTTATGAGGCACAGTTAGTCATGGGTCTTAGTAACAGCTGAAACCCTGGTGGTTTATATTTGACTCTCACCCAACATTGTGGCATATTTTTTTCTGATAATACTCCAAAGACTTTGTTTAATAATCATCATAATTCCAAAAAAATATACGTGTGGTGAATCTCAACTTACATATCAATTATTTTTTTAAGCAAAGAGAAAAGTGTAATTATGAGGCACTGAAGGTAATGAATATGAAAATGAAAGATTTTCACATAGGTGGCAACTACAGAAGCAATATTTATACAATAGCTTCATTGTACCTGCTCTCATTTAATAGAATTGCTGCTGCTGTTGCTCTTTGAGCTCGGTAGAAAGCTTTAGCACACTGAGCACAACTGATGTACTTTGGTTTCTTGTCAGTTTTGCTTAAAAAGAGAGAAGCGAGATTGACTCAAACTACAAAATTCAAATCTGAGTTGGATCTAATTTCAATACTTCCACCTTCCCACCCATCGTCATAGCTCTGAAGGATGTGGGTGCTGGTTCAGCTTATTGGAGAACTAGGCCCCACACACTGGGAATATCTGCATTCAAAGTAATGGTTCAAGACCTACAAAAAAAAAAAAATCTGTGGACAATAGCCAGTGTTTTGCTGGTATGGTTTCACTAACTTTTCTCATAAAAAAACATCTGATGCTGTGACAAATTGCTCCCAAAAGTACATGATTGGAATATAGCCAGGGAAAAGCTAAATATCAAAAGTTAAACATTTCATGCAGTGTCACAAAAGTGTGACAATGTTTCAAGAAGACACCAAGAACATAAACAATTTGATTCCTCTGTCCCTTGACCCTCATCCACCACAACTGATGCAACTTATTCCACCATTACTATTTTGGCCCATCAATACTACAAATTTGCGGTTATTTTTGGTTTGTTTTCCAAATCGACTCATGAGTTTTCTTTCATTTATACTATAAGCCTTTAGCACATCTTGAAAAAAAACCCCTACCAACTAGCAAACAATGCTTGTGAAAAGTGTTAGGGTTACTCGAGAGACCAGTTACATCATGACCAGTGACAGTACAAGCTCCCCTCAAATCTCCCTTACCAATATCTCTCAACACTGATATTGTGGGATCAACTCTAGTGGGGAGAAGATAATTAAACTCCATTTCCATCCAGTTTTTGCCCTCTCAGTTGAGATTGTCAGCAAGAATGGCAATCAGAGTCACTGGTTTATGTGGTGTAGGCACATGTCAACTAGGGAATGGAATGAGATGATCAGTTTGGTAGAGCAATCATGACATGGTAATAACCATGGTAATAATACTGTCTGTCCATAATAATCTCAGCCATGTTCAAATCAGTGACTCAGGGGATTTCTTCGCACAAGCAGCTAAATATGAACTTTCACTGTAGATTTAATATATTATAGATAAATTAGAACAACAGAAAAAGAACAAAAATGACATGAGAAGTCTCTATAAGGTATTTCTTTTGAATCCTCACACAATCCCTGTTGCCTAGGAGTATGTCTACCCTGCAATTAGATTCTTATGGCTGGCACTTGCCAGGTGACTCAGGCTTGTGGGGCTCAGGCTAAAGGGCTGTTTAATTGTGGTATAGATGCTCTGGCTGGCATCCGGGCTCTAGGACCCTGGGATAGGCAGGGTCCCAGAGCTTGGGCTCCAGCCTGAGCCTGAATATTTACACCACAACTAAACAGCCCGCTAGCCCAAGCCCCGCAAGCCTGAGACAGCTGATACTGGCCAGCCCCAAGTGTCTAATTGCAGTGTAGAAATACCTTAGTAGTCAAGTGGGTAGACTTCTTGCATTTAAAGGTATAGTACACATAAAACAGAATCATAGCAACAGGTAACACAGGAAAAGCTTTCTTCTATACTGCTCTTAGATGTGGAATGCCCTCCATACACTAATCTGTAAGGTATACAACCAATGCTTTTCTAAATCACTTCTCAAGTCTCACCTTTGTTGTCGCACCTTCAAGAAACCTGCCAACAAATGATGGTTAGGTTTGGGAAAGGGCAGATGTAAAAGAATGTATATTTGTACATTAAAATGTGTGTAAGCCCTGTGGCCTGAAGCTCTATTGGATAAGGATCTGTTCCCATCTGTTGGTGAACAGGCCAGAGAATAGCTACTAAGGGCTGGTCCACACTAAGCCCCCAGTTCGAACTAAGATACGCAACTTCAGCTATGTGAATAACGTAGCTGAAGTCGAAGTATCTTAGTTCGAATTTAAAGGTACTTACCGCTGGTCCACAGGCGGCAGGCAGGCTCCCCCGTCGACTCTGCCTACTCCTCTCGCAGAGCAGGATTACCGGCGTCGACGGCGAGCAGTTCTGGGATCGATTATCGCGTCTAGACAAGACGCGATAAATCGATCCCAGAAGAGCGATTGCTTGCCACCGAACCAGCGGGTAAGTATAGACGTACCCTGAGAGAGCTTTGTTTGCCTTCACTTTCTACCCAGAATTCCTCCAGCAACACTTTGGAAGTCACTATAACTATACTCAAACTCAGAATTGGTTGGGTAATGAAACTGAACTGAAAAAGGTGGTTCTTGCTTTGTGGCAAGGAATACATCCCTGGTGGCAAGGATCCTATATGCTACTGGCTTCCCCCTTGTGAAGGTTTTTTCCTATTGGCAGGATGATGATAGTGCCTAGGTACCACAAGTAGCAAGTAGAGCCCCATTATATTAGACAATGTGCAAACTACTGCTAATATTACTAATACAAGAGAGAGAAACTAACACCATTTGGCCATTAATTCCCAGTCACTGAACCTAATTGGGTATGTTTATTTTGGATGTTCCTTTATCTTTAGTATTTGTAAGAATGTTTGATACTATGCTTTAGCTTCACCTTGGACTCCATTAGGAAGCCAGGTTGTGTGCCTTTCATCTACCATCCAGCCAGGTGTTTCTGTGCTGGAGGCATAGAATTGTTAAAGCTTTAAGAGAGCTTTGAAATCCCTTAGTTGTCTTGAGGCTCTCTTTCCTTCTACCTTGTTCTTTGAAGAACCATTTAATTTGTAATGTTCTTTATTTGTGTGTTTTGCTATGTTGGATCCAGAACAATAGAGGGTTGCTTCTGGACGGACCTATTTTTAATCAGACTTTAGAGGACTGTGGATAGGATTTTGATTGTGGAATATATCATTCTGCTGTCTGCAAAACATATTTTGGCACTTCCTGTTTGAGGATGCCATAAAATTAGCTTCCTTGTGAAAAGTATCACATATGATCCTTTATTCATCCTCTACTAAAGAAATTGTTGCAGATGATATACTGCGGGTTTAGCAAGTTGTTCATAAATAAATGCATTCCTTAAATGACTTTGACCCATTTTTAGGAAAGAATGTACCAAACAATATGTTGTGACAATTGGTTGATTATTCCTGATTGCTTCCTTTTTCCTTTGAAAGGTTGCTTTCATGTGCATATTAATGTGTGAATTCTGTGTGCTTTGCAACACAAATGATACCAAAAACTACAAAGCCCTTTACTTAACTAACTACCCAACATTTCTAACAAAAACATGAAAACCTATGCTTTCTTACCCTTTGCTCTAAATTGGGGGAAAGTATAGCTGCAATTTCTGATACATTCAAAAGACATATCAGTAGCCATACATAAAAAATAAATTCATCACAATAAACACCCAAGCACCCACATTGTTGTAAAATATGTATTAGTTTTTTTGTGTTTTAATTTTCATTTTTTTTTACTTTATATGTTATCTATATGTTGATATTTAGGCTCATTTTTACACTTAATAGGAGGTTAGGAATTATTGGGTGAGGTTCTTTGGTTATGCAGGAGAGTAGAGAAGCTGATCATTATGACCATTTCTGATCTTAAAATCTATGAATCCGTGAACAACTCTGAATCATGCAGTTATGCACATGAGCAGCATTACTCAGAATAATCCCACTGACTGTAACTGTTTGTAGGATAAGGGCTATAGATTGCAAATTCCTTTTGGAACACAACAAAATACACGTCAATACCCATCATCTCCAAAACCCAACCAATTCAATAATCCATTAATCCTCATTTGATTCTAATATTATTTTTTCTATCATATGTAATAAAGACTACAGTTCATGATGGGAAAAGAGTACCAGAACAACACAGTCTTATATAAATTCAATCAGAAAAGCATGCAAAATATGTTATCTACATTAAGCCAGCCTCTGTGACTCGCCTCAAATATTTAAATTTAACAAAATTGATTTACAGTGTTCCTCAAGAAAGATGGGTAAATTTTAGTCATAAGATGCTCATATTGGGCCATGCTGTATTATCTTTCCATACATGTTTCAACTTTTCCCGCACAACTTCCTGAAAACCTTTCAAAATTCAGTGGGATTCGGTCCATCCAAAAGTATACCATCCAAAATTATTTAGCATTCTTCATAAACACTGAGAAGATATTTTATGTTCCAAAAATTTCAGATTTACAGTATTAAATCCTCAGGTTCTTCATCAGTTTTTACTCATACTATATGCAGGCTAACTCCAATTCAAATGACCCATCACTGGGGCAATGAAGGCCATAATTACACTCCTCTGCCTCTGATCCAGTCCTAAAATTATCAGGTCCAATCTCTGCTTTATTTTTTCCTTAAGTAAGATCCTACATCTTCCCTTTTAAATATACACTTGAGTGGGTAAACTGATCACTATGGTTAAAAGTTTGCCACCAATTTTACCATCAGTTACAGTCTTTGGAGTGTGTGAATCAATGACCGCAGGTCCCTTGACATTTTAGGAGGACCACGGATTAATTTGCAGCTGTCTCCCAAACTGCCAATGGTAACACTAGGGTATCCACAAGCTCCTTCTCAGCCACAGGAAAAAAAAAGCTCAATAGCATATGAGGCAGTGTGCTGTAGTGAAGTAGGCACAAGACTGAGAAGAAGGGACTCCTACTTCCTGATTCCCAGCTCTGACACATGACTCCCTTTGTGGCCTTAGTCACGTTATTTCACTTCACTACTAGTCCCTCGATTTCTTCTTTTGTGAAATAGGAATAATACTTAACTCACATGAATGAAGGTAAGGTAATTAAGGGCCTGATTGTAAGCCCCTTACTCACAATGTAGAGGACCAGAAGGAAGTCAATAAGGTGACTTGTGTAAGTAACCACTCACCTACAGGATTAATGGGTTATCATTCTGGCCCTAACTAATGTTTGTAGAGTGCTAGGTAAGTGTTAGAATCTATCAGAATGCCCACATAACTATTCTGTGCCTGGAGTGCCCTCCAGTTTATTCAGACACTTGTTGCTTGAAAAATATTGCAAACTACAAAAACCCCAGCACACGTTTGTAAGATCTATGTAGCTAGAGTCTGCGAGAACCTACATTCACCGCATAAATACTTCTGGGATCCAATCCTGCAAACTTATTCTACCAGATGTAATGCTACTGATTGAATTCAGTCAGACTATGCATTCATGTGACGGTTTGCAGGACCATGCCCTTTATGTAAAATGAGTCCGTTGAGTTTGAGGGTGTATCCCAAGAATCCTCTTATTTAACATCCCCCAAATCTTACAGCTTTGTATATAATGGTGAGGTCAGGGTGGACAGTCATCAATTATCTTTGGTGTAAAGAAACAGCAAAACAATTTTTACCCACTAATCCAGAAATGCTCTGCTCAACCAGCCAGCTCTTCTGTTTATTTCAAACTGAGTTTGCCTAGACCTTAGGAGTTAGCCTGTAAAGTTAAGTATGTGATAACTCTTATATTTGACCAATTACTGAGCTGCCTGGTACTATACATTTTTTAGCAGAACACTCCAAGACAGTGAATAAAGCTTCTAATATAGATGAATTGTGGGAGCCAAATCAGAAGATATATGATTCTTTTAATTTTCATCTTTTCCTTTGCCATTTTCACATTTTTTATCCTGATTGGAAATAAAGTAAAAAATAATAATCATTGTCTTTCCAAATTGCAATTAGGTTGCAACTCTTAATAGTAGGTGGCAGAATTCTTACTTTCTGATCCCACAATATGACTTATACAATTATTAATTAAGATTTGACATTGCTAGGCTGGGGCGGGGGAAGCCTAAATTTGAAATATTTCAGCATTCAAAGCAATGAAAACATCCTTTAACATTTCATAAGTAAGCTTCAAACTATTTTCCAATTAGTCATTTCCCCCAGTTTCTCCCCAAAGTTGAAAAATTACAGCTTTGTGCATTATTCTTAAAGTATTCTGGCCATCCATCCAGAATTATATGGTCTTTAAATAGTCTGGACTTTGGTTGTTTTTTCATGGGAGCTAATCTCATTTCCAAATCTTTTAATTCTGAAGTATATATAGTATATTTTCCAGGGACATGTGTATGAGTTCTCTTGGTTTTAATTGTATCCAATAAATGACTTAGTTCCTGATCAGACAAAGACTTATGCATGTGCACTTTTAAGTCAATGACAATTATATTAAGTAAGGTATCCATGAGGCAGTATATTAAGGAAAGCATGCCTATGCATTTTTGTGGGGCTGGGACCTTAGACACAAGCTAGGTGTCTTTTTGTGTATTTCACATGGATGAAGAGAAGGCATGTCTATAAAATATGGCATTGTACCAAAAAAGGGAAGACATTGATGATTGCCGACGGCCATACTTGTTCCCAATAATAAATGACACAGGGATGTGAACAGGGAGTAGATGTGGGTTTTGTGTTATAGATAAAGGAAAGCAATTCAGAATTCAAAGCCTTTAACATTTCTTCTTGAACAAACATATGGTTACATTTTTGTGAAAATGTCACTACAGTACATATACATTTATGAGTGAAAACAGGCCCATAAGATCCAGTTACATTGAGTCAGTTTCCAAGGAAAACCAAGCTGTCTATGAAAAAATGGAGGAAAATGGGCCTTTTTCTGAGTGAAGCTTGCTTTTTCACCAACAGTATGTGAAACTGCCTTTTTGTAAGCTTTGAATGTGGAAATGACCATTTCACTTAAATTGTGACTGAAGAAAAATGTGGAGGGGTGAAATTATTAATATTATTCTATATTATTTGTATTAACAGCACCATAAGGAGCCTAATCATGAATGAAACAGTTTTCACATCAAATAATTTATAATGATCTTAAAACAAAACAAAACAAAACAAAAACCCATGAAAAATTAGTGAGAAGTTCCACAAATCAAAAATTGTTTATTTCATTCAGCTCTAGTTGATATAACTCTGGAGAGATGGCCCTGATTTGGTTACGATTAAAAGTGAAATTCTAAGTCTCTTCCGAGTCCCCATTTATACATAGCACACATTCAATACCCAAGCTGCAATTTTCTGCTTAAGGTGAGGCTCAGGACCAGAGTATCAGTTCTGAGTTGCAAGAATAAAATTGCGCTGTTCCTACCTCAAGGTAGTGTAGGTAGTTCCACAGCTATATGAGCTCTAAAAAAATTATTCAGACATTTTGAAAAGAATAGAATAAGATAAAAAGACACAGGAAGAGAAGATGTGAAGAGGTAGATGTGAAGTCTAGAGCTGAGTGAATAATTTATTTTTCAGTTGAGCCAGCACAATATGAAATCAGGGAAAATGTTTGGCTCAGTTTAGAAAGTCTTTGAAATTTGTCAGGAAATTGTAAAACCCCATTTCAGGATAGAAAACTCTGTGTTGTATATCCACGTCCCCTTTTGTAACCTTTGGTCCACCAGTTAAGGCACTTTCCTGGGACATGAGACCCTCCTGAAGCTGTTCTACTTTGCATAAATATTTAAATATTCACTAGGCCACAGAAAGGCACTAGCCTGGGAGGTAGCTGTAGATTCAAATCCCTCCCCTGATTTAGGCAAACCTTTTACATATTTATGAGCACAATACCTACTATCTCCACTTTACAGAGAGGGAATTGAGGCACAGAGAGACTAGGGATGGGCTTCACAAAGATAATTAGGCCCCTAACTTCCATTGAAATCAAGTGACTTGCCCAAAGTTACACAACTGACATTCCTTTCCTGGCTCATGAATACTGCTTACGCCCTTATAGTACTTATGCAGATGTTTAACTTTACCTTGATGTCAGTGGCATTTCTTGGATGCTTCACGTTAAACATGAGCGTAAGTATCCGCAAGGTCATGGCCTAAATAGTACTTTTTAAAATCTACAGAATACAGCAATCTGCTGAAATCCGCAGTCACAAAACCAGACATCATATTAATTAAAATCTTACAATACCACTTAGAAACTTATAATTCTGGTAAATTACTGTATTAAATAAACGGTCTTCTGTAACAGACATATCTTATACAAACTAAGAAAAATCTCATTTCCACTCTTTTAGAGTCGACAGGATTTCATGGAAACAGCATGTGAATTGATACCATTTTATTATTATTTCTGGCACATCAATCACGTAAAGCGGAGTTTTAAAACAGGTCATTCCCTCGCGTACAGAAATACATTGTATTATTCCAATACTTATTTTGATCTTTAATTTATTTGCTTTATTTAAAAACAAATATCACTGACAGAGATGTGTTGATTCAGAGCTGCTGCTAGGCTACTTCTCTGAGGCTTATCAAAGAAAGTCATATTTGAAAGGTAAGCGCTTTTTTTTTTTTTTTTTAAGAAAAGAAAGAAAAATCAGAAGTCGGCTGCAGTGCTGATGGATTTTTCCTTAAAACCCTATTTGAAAATTATCTCCAGAGTTTTAACAATGGCAAGGATGAAGCTTCAACTAGTTTGTATAACATTTTTATGAAAAGTTAGAAACAAAAGAATTGAAAGTCTATACATACGTATAAATTAACATATGGTAGCCTTAATCCTGCAAATGCATGTGCGATGCATAGCACATGGTTGGCTAATGTGAGGGGAAGCTACTCATGGCCATAGAGACTGTTAAACATTACAGCCTCCAAAGTCAATGGGACTCTTTTCACTGATTTCAAAGGGCTACAGATCAGGCTCAAAGTTTAGGCCTTTGTGAATTCTATGATTATGGGACCTCAGAATTTTCAGAAGAATTCAGCTCTTGCTACAGACTTGTGCTCCAGAACCTCAGATTTCATTTTTGGAGAATCATTTCCAGCCACCCCTGGTTCCACAAACAAGCTTATAAATGACCACCCATGATGAAATAGTGTCTTCATGAGCTTGGAAACAGCCTGAAACGTGACTACTCCATTCATCTTAAATGGTCATTAACTCTGAAACTTAAGGATGGCGATCTGCAGCAGACTGGAAAATGAAAATGTGAGGACAGCATAAAATAAATTTAATTCAAAATCAATATAAAAACAAATAACACAGTGGCTACTGCACTGTATTGTTCATTTTTTATAGTCGGGTAATTAAAATCTTCCATTTCAAATTTTTGCACTTCCCTCTTTGGCCAGACTCCTGTTACCTAATAGGCCAACAAGCAGCAATTTCACTAATGAAAAATTCCATTTTCCCCATCACTAATTTATTCGTTATGCATATATGCATAACACCATGCTCTCTGTACAGAGCAGGATCAAACACTGTGTTTGTCTGTTTTGGTCCTACAGCTTTGTGGGAAATTATAATTGTTTAGTATTTGTGTGAGGGCTTTGGGTGGGGGAAAAGAGAAGGAGAAAAAGAGCAGAAGTTAGGAGGCAAACAGAGTGTTTGCTGGTGGGAAGAAAAATCCATTTAGTTATCTTTAGCACTCCATAAGGGATGTACTCTCTCTTTAAGAATGCTTTTGTGTGTTTGCTAGGACAGAAAATGAAATATCCTCTTGGAGATGGCAAGCCTGACTGCTGTTTGTGAGAAGAGTGAAGCAAAGGAGTTACTGTGATGTGGAGAAAACCCCAGAGAACGCTCCTTAGGTCCCACTGAGAGGAGAAGCTGGAGAACAGATTGTGTGCCAGCTGCCTTCCCCCAAAGTGGAGCAAAGGAAAAGTCTCTTAGAGAATATTGGTGAGTGAGTGAAAAGAATTCTATGTTCTTCTGAAGTGTGGAATCCATTTGCCCACTTTATGAGTTGGTTGGGGCTTGCTGGAAGAGATCCTTGTTACCAGAACCAGCCTTTGGGTCTGTAAAGAAGAATCTTAGCTTTTTCTTTCTTTCTTTCTTGAAAGAAAGTTTTCAGCTCTTTTGTTCCTTGCAAAATAGGACTGAAAACTAATGCAAATTGATGACTGAGACTGAATAGAATATCCAGCTAGGGTCTCATTCTTATCGCAAGAGGCACCTAAAGATCCCCTGGCCCTCTTTCTTTTTCCCCTTTCCTCTCCCATGTAAGCTGAGTCTGTAAAGTTTGTTATCCAAGCAAAGTATCTGAAATCCTAAATCTGGCCCTCTGCAGTGCAGTGTGATAATAATGGAAATTGTTTACACTGAGTGTCCCCATTATTTCAGTAACTGCTGCTGCAAGGGGAATGTCTGTCTTGTGACGCTCACCCATAAGTGATGCCAAATCTCATATTTGCTGTTTTTCTTGCTGCTTCAGTTTCTAGGGTCGTGTGAAAATCTCAACTTTAAAAAAAAAGTAAACTTCTAGTCCTCAAGTTTGAAAATAAAATCTTGTGATCCACTATGACCCCCAGATCCCTTTCTATAGTACTCCTTCCTAGGTAGTCATTTACCATTTTATACATGTGCAACTGATTGTTCCTTCCTAAGTGGAGTAATGTACTTTGCATTTGTCCTTATTGAATTTTATCTTATTTACTTCAGACCATTTCTCCAGTTTGTCTAACACCATTTTGAATTTTAATCCTATCCTCCAAAGCACTTGCAACCCCTCCCAGCTTGAGAGTCGTCTCTTAAGTCATCACCCTAGATGCTCATACCCGCCAGTTTAACCTATATGCTGTGCAGTAGAATAATTTTATGTTTGGTAATGTTTAGATGCCATATGCACTCATCCATACTATTTTCCCTTACCCTTGGAGAAAGAATGGTCCAAGGAAAGTCCTTGTGTATCAAGAAGCTAGGATGCAGGCTTCTCCTGTGGAATGTGGTTGAGTTGAAAAGCATGAATCAGAAGTTGCTATATTTAAGCAGAATTGGGCTGGGATAGTACTTGAATAGAAGACGTTCAAAGAATGTCTACTATTGGTATGGCAAAGAGTGGTGTTGGTTTTCTATTAAGTGGTATATTTCTTGCTGAGTCACAACTGGACCATTGCTCAGCAAGAAGGTAGGAGTGCTGTGCTGTTGAGGATGCATTTTGGTTGAGATTTAGAACCAGAGACACAAGTGGTTTTGTGATAATTAAATATCACAAGCCAATTTTTGTAAGATCTGGGATTGACTGTTGTGTCCAGAACAAATTTAAACTTGCGAAATAATCTTCTACATCCAAGTTCGCCCTCTACCTTACAACATGACTTAAACTATATTTTTCCCTCCATTAACTAAAATATTATGTAGCTTTTGAGTGTGTTGATAAATTACTGCTATATTCATTCCAGAGGTGTCTGCATTTCAGAGGTGGATGAAGTGATCTTTGTTTAAGTTGTTGAGCTTGTTAAGTACTTTGCATGATCCTTAGGATGATTGTAGAAATTTAACATATATTGATATTATGGCCTCTTGAGCCTTTTCTTCATTATTCCTCTGGGGACAGATACTAGCAGACTTCTGTTATGAGCTAGTGTGGATTCTATATTCTGTGTATTATTATAATGACAATTTTCTCTTACATAGTGTCAAACACTTATGCACTAGCACAGTCAAAGAAAAAAAATTTCTGGATAGCTTCACATTCATCTAACTACTGGATCTAAAAGAAATTGCAGTATGGTAAATAGTCTTTTGTTTATTAAAATGAAGAGGAGTGTAGTAGTGCAAAAGAAAAAGATTACAGATCTGCTAGTTTCTTTTTTTAAAAGGCCACAAATTAAAACGAAGTATGTACAAGCCTCTTCAGCATAACTAGCACTGTCCCTTCACACTCACTCCGGGAGATTTATGCATTTTCACAGCCATTGCCACATCTGCCACTCTTATAATATGGTGATGGCAGATGCTTAGCCCGCAGTTCCTACGGGGTCCTGGCCCTATTGGGGCTGGCAGATGGAAGAGCACTCTAGGGGAAGCCTGGAATCTAGTCCCTGTTACTATGTTCTTCTTACTTTATCATGAGTAAAGGATGATATAAATGTAATAGTGGCACTATTCTCAGTGAGCAACCATACACCTCATTACGCTGCATGAAAGAATGCAGAATGCAGATGCTGCAAGTACTGATGTGTTATTTCTTTGGCTGATACAACCTTTTGTGCACTTATATGTACTATGGCATATTAAATTTCAGTCACTAGAAGCTGTTGTGTCCCTGAATAGTGGCTTCTCTTTAGGTATTGCGATTCAATGATGAGGTCCAATAGCTACAGTGTGAGCTTTATTAATCATGCCTGCACTGTAGAGGTATTCACACAGCATTCAATAACCACCTACGGTCCTACCCTGTGTATTCATTGGGGGCAAGGGGAGAATTGTATCCCTAGATCTGAATCCAAAGGAGACTGTCTGCATGTGGGAGCCCCCGCTATCCCCCCAGCTATGCAGGTAGGGGCCTCTGCTGGCCCCAGGGCACATTCCCCTGGACCCTGCAGTAAGCAATTCTCTGATCCCAGGATGCACTTAGAAGGATGAAGTGGGGACTGGGTAGCTTGCGGGAAGGAATGGATGGCCTGGAGGCAGAGTCCAAGGGAACACACATCCCCCCGCTGGCTCCACAGAGATGCTCAAGACAGGCTTAGGGCTATATTACCTTCTTGTGGAGCCTCCTTTCTTGTAGTGATCCCACTATAAGCAGGGTGAGTCACTGGGGCATTTGCCACCAGGAACAGAAGGAACAGGGTGTTAGGAGCCAGAGCCACTGTAGAGGTACAGGAACTCCACATGGGTGATCCTAGCTTCCCATTGATCTCCTGGAATCTGCAAGGTTTAAGGGGCAAGACATGCGGCCTATTCTAGGGGGGACAAATTCTGCCCTCAATGAAATAATCCATGAGGAACTCAGTGAAGGGATCTTTGCAGAGATTTTCTCCCTCTTAGACCCCTCAGCAGCTTATGCTGTGGGAAGGAATGAGACAGTCTCTAGAATGGATTGTATTCTGTAGCCATTGTAAAGTCCTAGTCTGGTATATGGAGCCATTGTTTCTGATAGCCCATTGTCTCCCTCTGGTCATCTGTCCTGGCCTCTTCTCTGTCCCATCATATAATCTCCCCAATGCCAGTGTGAGAGCTTTCCCTTCTGAGAGTTCCTGCCATATGGAGCAACCACTCTACGTCTCTGTGCCTCATCGTTTCTCCATTTCTTCCAAGTGACAGGTGAAAACAATTTTTGCTCCATTGCCTATATCCTTAAATTATAGCAGAGGCAGAGAATCATTTTCTCAGTAATTGTATTATTTCCTTCTGCAAAAACTTTGAAAGACTCTGTGAAAGATGATATACAAAATAAAGCTGAATTGTAAAAAAGGATTCCCTTTGAATGTAAACTAAAAAAAAAGCTCATTCTGCTTAAGGGAAAAATAGTATAGTGAGCCTGATTTTAATCTCATTTATACCGGTATGAATCAATAATAATTCTCTTGATATCACTAGTTATACTAGTGAAAATGAGGCCAGAATTGGGCCCCTTTTTATTTTTTGTAAACAGGCTATGCAACTGACCCTTAAAATCTGCTCACTACAGGACAATACCTTGTGCAACTTTTTATACAGTGTACAGAGATCCTTAATAGTTTTGCTAACTACCTTGGTAACAGAGGAAGTTACAACGTCTCCTGGAACATAAGGACATATAGTTGCATCTAATTTCAACTTGGACCACACAATGCAATTGCCATATTGCAACAGACCGGTGTTTCATCACATTCGACAGTATCCATTCTCAGGCACTTCAGAGTGAGGTGCAAAGACACCTCACAATGGACAACTGTACAATGACCTGCCCCCCACCCCCAAAATGTCATCTTAACCCTAAACAGTTAGTAATTGGTTGATGCTCTGAACCATGAATATCTTTATAAAGTTGTATCTCTCTGTATGACTCTGGATGTTCCCACTACCGATATAAATGACTAATCCTTTCTAGAATTCCACTAAGATCTTGCATTCCAAAACTTCTAATGGCAATGATTTCCACAAGTTACTTATGGGAAGGTATGTGTCCTTTTAACCAGTTTTTTAAATGTGATGCCTTTCAGTTTCATTAAAAATCCCTCTACTTTATAAGGGAATGTAAAGAATCCCCCAATTAACCTTCTCTATACCACTCATTGTTTTACATACCACTACTCTTTCCATACCTGGCCCCTCTGTTCATCTCCCTGCAGACTAAACAGACTTCTTTTCAATTTCTCTATATAAGAAAACTCTCATTTCTTTTTATCATTTGTGTTTTTCTTATGTTTTCTATGTTCTTCTTCTTCTTCTTCGATATGTACTATAGCCCTTGAGATAGTTTGATGAGAAATGAACACAGTGTTTAAATATCAATAGTATAAGACCTTTAGTATATTTTCTCTGCCACACTATATACAGGCTAATATTTTGTTCGCTTTTTGTTCCATGATTATGGCTAGACTAGAGGCACCTACTGTAAACACCAGAAATTTTGGGCGAAGAGATTAAAATAGATGTGTCTATTTTAACCAGAATCCTTAATGCTGTTGACAGGTGCCCTGTGGTTGAAAAATGCAGTCACAGGAGCTCTTCTTGCTCTGCTGTAATAATAATATCATCTAAGTAGATAAGCATGCTGACTCCTGGAGACCTCAGGAGCAAAACTACTGGTCTCATAATCATTGTGAAAGCTCCTGGAGCAATCTAGAGGCAAAACTACATTACTCTCTATTGGTACAATACTGTTTTCCAGGAGAACCTTAGGAAATCTGGTAATTTGGATGGATGGAAGTGCTGATACAAGCTTTGATCAAATCTCTCTTGGCCAGAAAATGCACACTGTAAACTGTAATTTTTAACTCTTTGAGACAGTCTTCAAGACAGATACTACCAAAGAACCCTATGAGCAAAGAATAAATTTCCGGTCAGTTTCTTGGGATAGGTACTTTCTGAAAGATCTATGAGAGAGCTTGGGAAATGGGGAGTGAAGGGGAATGGAAAGGAGGAGGAGGTAGGTTAGGATTACTCAGAATAAAGATAGTCTATCTTATGGTGCTAGCCTGGAACTTGAGAGCGCTGAGTTGAATTCCTTGGTCTGCCTTAGGCAAGTCACTTAGACTGTCTGTGTTCAGTTCTCCATCTATGACCTGGCCTGCCACTGGGCCCTGTCCTCATGCCTGGCCCTAGAGCAGAGAAAGTAGGGCTGCCACTTGTCCAGGTTTTCCCAGAATCATCCCTTTTTTGAGGTAGATGTCCCAGAAAATCTGTAAAGTCACTCAGTATGAACTGTCAACTGTCCAGTTTTATTGGCTCAGGATCAACCTGGATGTTCCAGCTTTTTGTACCTCACAGGTAATGGCAGCCTTAAGAGAGAGGGTCCTGGGGTAGTAGAAGGCAGGGGAGGGGAAACTCAGGGAAGTGCTGCTTCTGGGACCCTGGCAGAGGAGAAGCCTAGGACAGTCAGAGGCAGAGAAGAGTTGCTACTAGTTCAGGACAAATATAGGGGAACTGCCATCCATTACTTATCTTAGAAGTGAGGAGAGAAATCTCCATCTGAGCAGGCAGAGGGAGGCATGCATTTTTATATTAATTTAAGGTTAACTTGTCAACCTGAAATTATCTCACACACACACACACACACTGGCAGAGGAATAGAGGGGGAATTAAAAAGTCAAAAAAGATTCTTTAATTTAGGGTTAACATATTTCAACACTGAAAAAAGAGGACACTCCACGGGGGCTCCTGCCCCGCCCCAACTCCTCCCTTTCCCCGCCCCCATTCCAACCCCTTCCCCAAAGTCCCCGCCCCAACTCCACCCCCTCCCCTGAGTACCCCCATTCCCCCTTCTCCCTCCCACCCCCTGGGCTCCGGCTGCTGCTGTGCTGGGGAAGTTGCTTTGGCCCCTGCCGTGGTGGAGAACGGTGGGAGCCAGGGAAGTTGGAGCCTGGGGAGGAGGCAGCTGCGTGCTCGGATGATGCCCGCCGCCTCTGTGCCCCTGCAGATCGGCAGATCGCAGGAATTGTAAGTTTTGCTGCAGCACTCGCACTCGGGGTCCCCTTACCATGCCTCCCTATTTTCCCGGACATGTTCGGCTTTTTGGAAATTCCTCCCGAACGGGGATTTGAGGACCAAAAAGCCGGACATGTCCGGGAAAATCCGGACGCATGGTAACCCTATTTAATATTTTTATCTCATGATTTTTGTGGGTCTGACTCATGATTTTTGATCTCTTGAGGTTGGCAATACTGAATTATTTGCAGGTCTCCTTGAGTAACTCCTTTACTCTGAGACCTAGAGGTGAACACTTCTTTCAGTTACCTCAGCATCAATATGGAATTACTTCATTGAAGATAATGGATTGACTTTAAGTTTACCTTGAGCTAACCAATCAGAAATTGGCCTTGTAACTCTAAGCCTGTGTGGATTTCCTCCACTAGAGGTAGGGCAATATCCTTGTCTACCATTATTTGTGCTGGGCCAGTCATTTGCACGAGATCTGAAGAGAAATAAAGTTTAGCCCTCTGACACCTACTTCATAACTGACAGGGGAAGGCGAATTTGTGTTATATATGAGCACAGAACTGTAGCCTGCCTGCCATTAGCAGTGACCGATTACTGAGTCTGGTATGTAGCAATTTGGTTACAATACAGTATATGATAAGTTGGGCCTTTTTTCTACAGATACTTGTCTTTCACTGGAGAAAAGTAGTGTAGGAAATACTTAGCATCGCTAGAATTCTTACAGTAAGGTCAACAGTGTGGGATTATTTGAAGGTAGGCTGCATCTCAGGCCTAGAAAGGGCCCCTTAATATAACATTTAGAAAGTATTTACCCTGTCTCTTTTTTAATGTATAAATTAGTTATTCTAAAGTCAGCCCAATTAGCTTCTCTTCAGCGGTAGAATCTAATTCCTTTTGGATGTTTATTCATTTCCTTGAGCCTCCTTCAGGCTGATTTCTGAGTTTAAGTCTAATTTTTGGGTTTGGGGATATTTGTTTTAAAAACTACACAAGATTTATAGCTTTCAGAATAGCAGATAGCATGGCATAATTAATTGAATATATAATTGCCTATTTCTACAATAAGTAGAGGAAAAATACAAGACATTGGACATTTATTAATATATAATCACTCCTAGTTTGGAGTGATTTGGAAGACAAATACAAATGCTTTTAAAATCATAATTGTGCACAAATTATATGTGTGTGTATAATATGTATAATCTGTTATGATATTATTAAAATATCTTGGGCAAATTTCTGTAAAGAAATCCAACGCTTCCCTTTCAAATCCTGTGGATTTTATGGTAGATCAATGATGTTTACTTGAAGTAAATTTGATATAACTTCAAATGCCCAGTACAATTTTAAAACAATTTTATTAGGTTTGCCAGGAGGACATTCTTGATTTAGTTGAGTCTGCTATAATTACTACAAGGGAAGAAAAAAAAAAGCAAAATGTACTGAAATTTCTCAGCATAGGACACAGCAAAAAGACAGATGATTATAAATTTTAAAAACCTGTCTAATCAGTCAGTGTCTGAAAAGATGCAAGAAAACATACAGTCTTCATAGAGATAATTTAAAAAGCAAGGGACTAAAAGTATAATTCTGGAAATATTGCATATTCTCTTAAGGACCTAGTTGTCTTGAGAGACACACATAACTACCGTTAATGGTAAATGGAGCTGTGCACCTGCATCAATTAGAGAACAGACTTTAAAAAAAAAAAAAACATTGTGTATGGGAAGCTAATTATTTTTGATGTCACCCAACATTGTCACTTCTAATTCCATAAAACTACAACTGGAATCTTTCAGTTGCATAGTTACCAAATATTTAGTTTCAACACCTATAACTTTTTTTTAAAAAGGCAACTCAGCTTATGCAGACCTAGTGTTTGGCTGTGGGTTTTTTTACTTAATTATTTCTCACTTTTACATAATTCTATAGACAGCATTTCCCAGGTAAGGCCAAGTCCTGAACTTCAGACTAACAAATTTTCCGTTAACCAGTGGGTGATTTTATAAGGACCATGACTCTTTGCATTAGTCACACTTGAAATACCTGAGTAAAATCCAAGGCTAAGGGGCCAATATTATCCACCTTTCCAAGTTCTGCTGATGGTGGGAAGAAGACATGTGCCACTACAGTGAGGTGCCTGCAACTCCCTACCAGGCTCCCTTCCTTTTGCCCTTCTACCAGGTTTGAGCTACACAAGTTAAGATGAGTTCTAGTAGGAGTGGGGTGGAAGAAGCAACCATTCTGTGGCATGATCCCCTTGGATGTGTCCTAGATGGTAACTCTGTGGGTGTTTGTGCTGCTCCAGGCACTGTAAACTCCCACCCTGTGCTTCACTTCATGCCAGCAAATGCAGAGAGGCTAGTGGAAAAGTGCTTCCTGTAGGAAACATGCTGCTGGTGGGAGCAGAGTTTAGAGGAATTGGTTGTACAATCAGTGTCATTGGATCATATGATGTGCAGTGGGTTCCTTGGCACGTTTGATTCAAAGGTCTTACCTCCCTTGACTGAGAGGACAGATGGTGCAGTAGTTAGGACAGTAGCCCAGGACTGGGAAGACCTGACTTCAGTTCCTTTGTCTGCCACAAACTTCTTGTGTGACCTTGGCTGAGTCACTTAGCCTCTCTGCTTCAGTTCCCCAGCTGCAGGGGAACTGCAGGGATAACACTTGCCTACCTTACAAGGGTGTTATTAAGAATACATTAAAGACTGAGAGGTGCTCAGATACTGGGGGGATACAAGTACCTTTGAGAGACAGTTCTGCACAGTCTCAAAACTCTCTCTTGGAATGCTGCAGAAACTCTGCCATTCTCATATTGTAACAGAGTTTTTTGGGAACTTTTACTCCTGCTGTGGGATTCTTCTGGAATAAAGGAGAATATGGCCATGAGACGAAAAAGAATATGATTGATTGATAGATATTATGTTATTTATATCTAAGGTGAATGTTTTGTTTAAGAATGCATGGGTAGAGGGATGAGACAGTTTAATAGCAAGTCTACATATTTAATTGAGCATGGCATTTGTCAAAAAATTCAGGATCCTATAGAACAGAATAAATCAGATGAAATAAGTAGCTCCTGTTGGTGCAGGATAGGGCCTTTAGTTTGTAACATTCATAGGCTCTTATTTAGTTTATTCTTGTTGTTAGGGGGAAAATAACAGAAATAAAACTGAAGACTTTTTAGATTTTTAAATTTGAAATCTTAAATCCCAGTCACGAAGGCAAATCCAATAAATGAAGAACAGGGCTGCAGGTCCAGAGAGCAGCAGTGGAAAATAATTAGAGCTCTGGCGAATAAGAGCTTTTTTTTCTTTTTCCCCATATAGCTGCTTTTGCCAATATATTCACTATTTCATCATCCTCTCGATTAGGAGCCAGTTTTGCATCCAAGAAGTTACTGGCCCCATTAAATTAAAATAACAATATAGGGCCAAATTTTGGCATGGACTGTGCATACCAGTGGGATTGTGAGATGAAAACCTATCTTTGGTGTCTCCAATAAAGCTCACAGAAAAACTTCTCTGAACATTTCCACAGCAGGAGCTGTGGAGGTATGTTCTTGAGCATGTCTTAAAGATCAGAAAGTGTTGTCTGGCATTCATGCATATATGTCCCTTGGCTCTGAGACCTGGTGAGAGGGATGGGTCTCAGAGCTGAAGCTCTAGGCCAAGCAGGAATGTCTACGCTGCTAGTTTTAGTACTGTAGGGTGAGCCCAAGTCTGTAGACCTAGGTTCTGAGACTCACTGCTAGGGTGTTTGTTTCTGCAATGCAGACACAAACTTAGTGACCTGCACAAAGCACCTAGCAAGTTCTTGACACAGCCACTTTAGGAACTCAGGAGTTCCTGGCGCGTAGCCTCTTGTTTGATCTACTAGACCACGATGCCTCTCAGGTTTAAAACTTTAGATACTTATGTGAGCCAAAGTTTAGAATTTCTTATCCAAAGTTTATTGCAAATTTAGAAATGGCTCTTTGGCCTGTACACCAAACCAGATCCAAACAGGTTTGAAGCAGCATGAAAGTAGACTTCCTTCCAGGTGACAGGAGGAAATGCAGAGGCATGCAAGAATATTTTCAAAACAAACATTGTTCAAACTTCTTTGAACTAAAGCAAAGCTTCTATATGAGTTAGGTGAAGGTTAGGATCAGTTCATATTTTTCTGGACCATTTTAATCTGTACCTGTTTTTGTTTGTTTGTTTGTTTGTTTTCATTTTGGTCCCTTTCCAAACCAAACACGAAAACTATCTGAATATGTTATTGCAGCTTAATTATCAATGCATACTGTTTTCATTATGGTGCACATTTTTGCCTCCTGATTTGAGTGCCCCAGTTTACATTGGTATGTGTCGGTCTTTCCGAGCAGCAGATCCAAACACAAATCCCATCTCTATGTCCTAGGTTTTCTTCAGCAATAAAAATGTAATAACTAATTCAAAAAACTAAATGGTTTTAACTACCATGAGATGGGATGAGAAAGAGAGAGAGAACCATGTAACATTGAACTATCTGTTTATTTCATTGTAAGGTACTCTCATACCTTGATGAGCATGTTATGAATAACTCCCTATTGATAAATTTCTCCAGCCTCATTTTAGCAAAAATCATAGGCTCTAGTAACAACAAAGTCAAAAGATATATTTTTCTTTTTTCCCTCTTGCCAGAATCCCATATTGCTGTGTTTGCTAGGAAAAGCGATTGCTGGCCCTGCTATCCAATAATTTTTCTCCACCATCACCTAATACCTCTCTAATTCCCAATACACTTAAATGTTTACTTTAGATATTGTTCTCCATGATCTCTAGTTTTCTAGGAAGCAGGGGCAGGATTTATTCTCTCTGTGACACCACACTCCTGACTTGAGAGTCTGAATTTAATATTTCTGATTGTTTTCTTATTAGTTGCTATATTTTTCCTCCATAGTCAAGTTTACTTTAAAGATCAACAATGATCAGAGAGAAAACATTCTTCCTGGTGTGCCTTTGCACTGCTGTCAAGACAGTTTATAGCCAGCTGACCAATTTTGGGTCCTATAGCCACAGGTCCCCTGATTTTCAGAGCAATTGTTTACTGATTTGTGGCTTTTGGAGAGTCACTAGATCTTCTACCCCAATACTAGGGGTCTTGCTAGCTCCCTGCTAGCAGCTGGCTTGCTTATGCCTCCTCCTCTTACTGGGGAAGAGTGTTACTTGCTCATTTATAGGGTGCTTGGGGACAGGTGGATGGAAGGTTGCAGCAGACTGAATGGCATCCTTCCATATAGTAATGGCAGCAGTCCTGCAGCTGAGGGGAGGATGCAACACAGGTGACAGAGGGAGGGTTAGGCTAAGACTCTAGTTCTTGCAAAATATTCAGTACCTGTTTGTATGGGTGTTGGCCTGCCCTCTGTGATGGGATTGTTCAAGAAAGTCATTCTTCTTTCAGTGCCAAGGTAAATGCAGCAGATGATGCATAACTTGATGATGCATCACTTATCCTGGGACTGTATCATACACAGTATTGCATGTCACAGTCACAGAAGTGCTTTTCCACGCTTTTTAGGTGAAATATATTAAGATTGTGCTGGACTCAAAGTAGAGACACCATTGTCAGAATTGTGCCCCATTGCAGGCAAAACAGAGTTACGTAGCAAAAAAGAGACACAGAAGTAATTTTAATTATGCAGGGTGAAATGCAACAGTAAACTTAAAGACTGAGGTGGTTTTTTTTGTTTTTGTTTTGTAATGTTAAGCTGGATGTGAAAAGGATCCATAAATAAATGATAAATCACTGATTGCCTTGAAAGTTTACTTGAAACTTCTGTAGTGTGCTGCTGACAGTGAATGTCCTGAATTGGCCTAAGAAATGCAACTTAATGCAAAAGCAAACAGGAATACAACAATATTACAGCATTTATATTCATCTGATAGCAGTAGAGTTTAATGTGTGTTTTCCAAAATACTAAAATTATTCTATGAAAGTAAAGCAGATTACATAATCCATTTTAAAAGTGTTGGTTTGCACAGTATTAAATAGACAACAGTATTAAATAGATGGGAATGAATAACCATATAGGATCAGTCAGTAAATACTGTCTGTGTCTCAGTAAGCACACAAAAGTGAGATTGAGTGGAGTCTTTTATTCACTTTGATTTCCACATGTTGAACAATGGTAATTTATGTAGGAGAGAGCTGTACATTTTTAGCTAGTCCTTACTGTGTGTATCTTTCCTCCTAATTCTACAGTATATTATAGATACCCTCTCTGTGACCACAGAAGGAATCTTCTTTGGAAGAGACCTGAACTAACCACACTGTGTGCCAAAGAGTGGGCTTGTTGGCCTGATTTCAAAATTATACCTACGCCTCCTGATTTGTATTTTCTACCATTTCAACAAGGGATCCATTGTCCTTAATCAGTTATTTTCTTCTGGCTATTGTCATGCCATCTTCAAATCTCTCCTCTGGGGATTCTTGCTCTGGAGCTGGCATTCCCAGGCTCCTGGCAGGCACACAAATCCTATCTCTACAGACAGGCAAGGTAAGCCTTATCTACTACAATTCAGGCCAGTTCAGTTTATTAAACAACAGCATACTATGATACAATACCAACTGGGGATGTGCTAAAAATAAAGTGAGTTAATGTGCAGCAACAGGGTGTGATGGGAGCCTAATAATTGAAGGTGGGTTTGCATTACATTGTAAGTGCAGCTTTCCAAGCTGCTTTTAGAGTTAGGGTCTGCCAATCCCCATGGGAGACCCCGCACCTGTCCAAGGATGTCAGAAAAACCCTTTGAGTAGGAGCAGTGGAATTCCACATAACATTTGGATTTATGCTCCCGCTGCATGGTGCAGAAAGTAGTCAGGGCAAGTGGAAAGGGTTTTGCATAGAAACCAAAAGCAACTTCACGGGAACATCCCATCACTGTATCATCGCTACGCCTTTAAAGGCCATGCAGCCATGGAGGTCAGCCATTGTCCAGGAAAAGCAAACTACATGGAAGGAGAGTACTGCCTCAAGAGATGAATTTTCTGCGTTTTTGATCTGCTGCATTGTTCTTTTTGGGAAATGAACTGGTAATGGAGTAGAGCAGCCAGAGTGCATGGCTGACCATTTTAACAGAAGGCCAAGATCCACAGGAAAAAAATGGCCTGGTACCGTAGTCCATATGCCCTCTTGAATGCCAACAACAATGGGAACACTTCTAGTCTCTGGTGTGCTGCCACTGGTTGGCCCCATTACTGCTTGCATACATGTTCATGCTCCATCAATTGCTTGCAAAAGCCATAAAAGGGGGATTTACTGCTGTCTTCAGCAGAAGCAATTAAGATGCTTTTTACCTCTGATATCATTCTGAGTGCAGAACATGTACATAGAGTGGCTGTTTCCTGGATCCTCTCCCATTTCCTCCAACACAATAATCCACCTTCCTTTCTACACACATTGGCTCATTTCTGTGCTGCATATGCCCCATAATCAGAAGCAACCAAAACTTGGGATGAATGGGTGGCCAGCAGAAATGTGTCAGGCACCAGATATGATACTGCTCCTGGATAGTACCTAAATGTAGGCAGGGTGCAGATGTAACGCTGGCAGACCTGGTCATCAGCGAGTGGGTTCGAACTGGGGATCTCTGGAGCTTAGTGCGTGATCCTCTCCCACATGAGCTAAAAGCTAACTGGCTCTTAGCTAAGGCTGTAGAGAAGACTCGTTTTATCTCTCTCTTTAAGTGGTCTCGGTGCCACTAGATGGGACAGAGCACAATACCCAGAAGGTGTGTGGGTTACATAGACACACCATAATCTACAAGGACTGATTCTGCTGTTCTGTGGACTTCGATCTCCAGCCAGAACTGCTACCTGAGCTCCCTGGGTGTTCCATTTGTTTATTTGCACAGCCATCCAGAGACAATGCAGTACCACTGTGGCCCAACAAAAGGCAGGTTACTATCAGGATTAGTGCTCCACTTTTGCAATGTGACATGATTGAAGGTGGGTGTGTGGCCTTTTCTGAAAAGGGAATAAGGGAAGCAGGTACTGGTAGATGGGGAGCATGGTGCAGGATGCCATTGCTGACATTCTGCAGCCCTGGGAAAAAGGCCAGTTTGTTTCATGCATCTGATTTAGGCCCTGTGGCTGCCAGGATTTTGTTAAATAGATTTCATTTTCTATACATCTTGCCACTAAGCACTCTGACCAGATCCTGCAATCATTGTTGGCACCTTCTTCATATTGCAGACAATGGGAACTCAGTGAGTAAAATGTGACTGCAGGATCCAGCCCTGCAATATGTAAAGGCTGAATAATCCCATTTGATTTATAAAGGAAGGAAGTCTCTGAATTATTCATGATTAGGTAAGAGAAATCAGCCTGTTTGATTTCCATCTTTGCCTATCTCACATATACAGCAAGGAAGTACAGATCATGCTAGTATTTTCAAATTGGAAGTGCAGGCTTTTAAATGAAAACTAGTAATCTACAGTATTGTTTTCTTTTTGTTTGCTTGTTTGTTTTTACAGAGATTTAATCCCTCATGGTGCGCAGACATTCCGTCCCCTTATAGTTGTTTTAACATTACAAGGGGATTTGGAACATGGGAGTATTTCTAGTAGTAGGTTTTTTTGGAGGGGGGGTTGTATCCTCAAACATCAAAAGAAAGAAAAAAAGAACAAAAATTCCTTATAAAATCTTGTTGAAGCCCTGTTTGAAGACAGATTATAAAAAACATCTCTATGCTGTGGGGATTTTGGGGTTGTTTGTTTGCAACTCTCTTTCACCTACCACCATTAATCATAAGGATCTTCTCAGCAAAACAAATATACCTGGCCTTCAGACCAAACTTATTCAGAGGAAAGGAACATTTGGGTGGCCGTGGAAGCCAAAAAAGGAGTTAAAAACAAACAGCTCCACTGTGATACTCTTGACACTGACAGAGAGATGGAAAGCTGGTAATGTGAGATTCCTATTTTTAAACAGTGATTTGTTTAATCATTTCTTTTCCCTTGGGCTGAGACTAAAAAGTGTTGCCCTCTTCAATCATTTTGTGGGCAGACAAGAAGAAATAATTTGCTCAGACCCTCTGTAGACTGCATAGAGTACTGGCAGCAAATTGGACAAAGAATCAAAATATTCAATAAAAGTTTGGAATGAGTTGGACACAACATCTAAGTGACCAGAGGTCATCTTATGTTCCACGGTGAAACCTGCCATCACATCAAATACTCTGTTAACAATGTGTGTATCTCTTTCCTATCTCTATTTTGCTGCTTTGAAGGTAACAGTTGGGGAGATTATCTGCCTGGCATCAAACAGATACATTGTTTCTGAAGGATCGTATGTGATTGTATCGGTAGGTTCTCTGTCTTCTTCTGATTGTCTGAGATATTGGGGGATTACCTTGATGTCTCCCCTCATCCTTTTAATATTCTTTAATATGTTCTTTGGGCCCCTGATTACTTTTTTTTAATGGCTGATGTTGACTTGCGAAATCATCTCTCCTTAGTGACATCAGATACACACTTGACAGCAAGGGAATGACTCAACAACAAACTGTGAGTTGCACTCCTTTGAAATTCTTTACCATCATCAGGGAAAGACCCTGTTGCTGTATTAGGACACATCAACATTGCTTTAGTGTGATACCTGGACACTTATTTACAATACAAGAGCTTGATTTGAAATGCATTTAAATTGTTAGTTAGAATTAGTGATTATGTTGTAAGTAAATAGGGATATCCCATCTCCTAGAACTGGAAGGGACCTTGAAAGGTCATTGAGTCCAACCCCCTGCCTTCACTAGCAGGACCAAGTACTGATTTTGCCCTGGATCTCTAAGTGGCCCCCTTAAGGATTGAACTCACACCCCTGGATTTAGTAGGCCAATGCTCAAACCACTGAGTTATCCCTCCCCGCAAGTGAGGAGTTATCTGGGGCAGGGTAGAGGTATATTATGGGGGTCAAATTCTTTGCTCACATAACTCCATTTATTTCATGGGAATTATGTCAGCAAAGAACTTGACCCAATATTTAAAGCAAACACATACTACAGATATACGGAGTAGAATTTTGCTGTTGACTTCAGTGGGGCCAGTATTTCACTCTAGGTGGCTGGTTTGTAGTTCCCCTATCTTTCAATCACCTCTTTGGCTACAACTACATTGTCTCTGCTATTTTTAAGTTGTGGCTCATAAAAATACTTGTGAAAAGCAAATAGTTTTGCCTTTGGGATGCACCATATTAAAACAGGGATTAGTTGGTTTCCAAATTTCTTCCAGAGAGGATGCCAGCAATCAGTCTATGAGGTCTTTACTTCCCCATTTCAAATTATTCCAGCTGCTTGCATTGCTAAAGCACGATCTGCAATAGATTTTTTTCAGAAATAAAGTATAAACCTTTCTATAAAAGTTGGCTTACTATTTTTGTTTGCTAAGTTGTATTGCTTCCTTTCTTGGTTACGATTTCATGGAGGCATTTTTGTTTACATGAGAAAACAAATGAATAAATTCCCCAGTGCCTGCTTCCCTCCTTTGCAAGCACATGTCCTCCTGGGATACAAGGTTCATGACAAGCTAACTGGGGAATGTTTGCAGTAGCGCCTTGTAAAATATTGGCAGCACATCCATGCTCCAGTTTTGGGATATCTGCAGTTGCTTAAAAAAAAGAATTATAATAGGTTTCCAGAACTGAGGGCCACAAGATGCTTGTGGGTCAACAACTACTGCCATTTTTGTGTGCAGGGTGGCTGACTAGAAAGTTGGTGGTGATAGGAAGCAGCAACTGTGTGTGTGGGGATGGGTGTGTGCGGTGTTGAAATCCTTAAACTTTTTTTAAAAGTGTGTGGTTATGGTTACATCAGGTTTGTCATTTTGAGAAAAATGCCCCTACTACGTCACTTAGAGAGACAAGGTGGATGAGGTAATATCTTTTACTGGACCAAATTCTGTTGGTGAGAGGGATAAGCTTTTGAACTAGCAAATACCTCTACTATGTCCCTGAAAATTATAAAATCCATATGTAGTATCTATCTCTAGGAGCTTAAGGCTACTTTTTAAGCCGTTAGAATAGTAACCATTCTGCCAATAACAACAAAATAGCCATAAAAGAAAATGTTTATCAATTTAAATGACCAAGATAAGCGAGAGACATTTTGGAGCTTACTTGCTCTTTCCTCCCTAAGATTTAACCCTCACACCTGAAATTCTGAAAAATAAGATATGCTAATGTAAATATTGAATGGCATTATAGTAATCAAAGCCACTGTAAATATTCTTTGCAAGTCTTCTCACTTATTTGTAATTGTGATTCACAACCATAGTTCTCCTGTGGTTGAAAAGGATTTCATTTGTATAACTTGTTAAAGTAATAATTTGAGAAGTATCCTATAGGGGGCACTCAGGTACCACAAACAGATGCTACTATTTCCAGACTAGTCAGATTATGTTTAGATGGAATGGGACAGAGCCTGGGGCACATTTTCACATTACCTTTTATACAGAGAACAAAAGTGAGTAAAATATAAACTAAAACACTCTTTGTCATAGCCCTACTATTCCCCAATGAAAGACAAAGCCATATTAAAAAGTGCATTTAAATGACATTCAGAACCTGATTATGCTAGAAGCATAAAAGCATGATCGTGTAGACAGCTAAGCTTGTCTGCATTTTAAAATTCTAAACAAGATATCTAATACATTATGTTTCAGTAGTGGGTACAATTATTATTCTCCTGCTGAGTGTTAGGACTGTTTTGAATGCTAAAAGGCAGGAGGCATGTGCCTTATTCTTGGTTTTAAGTGAAATAACTATCTATTCAAATTTCCTTTTAAATAAACTTGCCAGTCAATAAAAGAGTTTGCCCACTATCTAGCTGTGACTGGTTGCCACAACAATAATTTGGACTGACATCGTATAGCTTTTATCTGATGCTAAAAACCTTGTACCAAATGTTTCTTTATGTGAACTGTTTTATGGTTCATAAGATTTAGCCCAAAACCAGAATGAAAATCCTGCTATGGCACCTGGCTGTCATCACACAGTGACTTATTTTGAAGCAGAGGGAAAAAAGGTTCCCTTAATCTTTGAAATGCTGTGGTACAAATTTGTAAGTTTCTGTTCTGTATCAAGGTAACATAAAAATGAATTTAACTGTTTCCCACAGGATAACTTTCTAAACAGCTTTAAAAAAATTAAATACTATTAATATACTCTGAATGTAAAAAGAAGTTTGAATTCTAAACTATGGAGTATTACACATATTGAATGCTGATACTTCTGGCCTATAAGTAATCAAATTACTGTGAGTTGAAGGTTCCAACCAGGGCTAAAACCCCAGGTATAATAAAGTGCAGTTTATTTAGAGTAAAGTGTGTGCATGAAGGAAGGAGTTAAATGATCTACTTCAGTAAGTCAAGTACATACACCTGATGTTCATAATGTGTGGGAGATGTTAGTGGCCTCTAAGGCTAATGAGTTAAGCAGTATAGAGGTATGTTTGTGGGGGAGGGTTACCTTTGGGGAAAAAGTACATTGCACTAAGAAAGCTGAAACTCTGGAAAAAGAGTCTTCTACAAACATTTATTCTTTGTAAATGTAAGTAATGTATAATGCTTATAATCTGCTCATTAATAATAATTATGGTTTTCTATACAAAGCTTCAGAGTTGCCCCAAATATGTCAACTTTTTTCAAAAACTACACTTTGTACTATTATTTTAAAATACATTTTAATTTAAATCTACTTTCTAATCCCAGTTTAAGAGAGTGCTTTTAAAAAATCTGCCTTATTTTGACAACATAAGCAGACCTGTATAAGACACTAGCATATTCAACAAGTAAATAGAAATGTTTAAAAATGCTGCATGTGGAAACATGCTCAAATATCTGTGTTAAATTTAATTTCTAATTTTAAAGTCCATTATCTACAAAATATGAAGTATGGCTTCAGGATGTGAGTGCATTAGTGGTCAGTGAAATATCTTCCTTTTTCCTATGGGTAACATAAGTATGTCTGTTTGCAAATATTCCTAAATACTCCCATGGATTTTGGCATGAGTCTGACAACTGTCTTAAAATCTCCTGGATGTTTCAACAATGGGGTAGCTTTAGGAGCTTCATATGCCCTGGTTGCAGGTACTGCCCTCACAAAAGTGACAGGGAATAGAAGGGAATTAGAAAGGACTTTGTATTCTGTAAAAGAGGCAGTTCTTGAGTTCCACCACTGTGCATATTCTTTGACACTTGTGGATATGTTAGTTTCCCGATAAAAACTATAATTATGTTTATTTGATTTAAATTTAAAAATAAAAAAGGGAAAGTGACTTTTTTGCACATTGGGGAAGATACTCTCAGGCTTCTCATTTTCCCCAACTTGGGTAGGCATAATTGTTTGGTGTATCATCACTCTCCTTGTGATTTGTTGCATGATGTGATGTGTATCATAATGGGATCCCTTTACAGTGCCTAATACATGGAATTACTTTTCTCTGATTTAATACTGTCACAAAGTGAGATTCTGAATAAAATAACTTCTAGCTACCATATTTTGGAGGAGTGGAAGGGGGGGCATCATATGTAAAATTTTGAGACTTGACAGTGGATCAAGTTATGGAATTAGACAATGAGGCTTATTCCATTGAAGTCAGTGGTAAAACTCCTGTTGACTTTTGAGAGCAGGATCTGGCCCAAGGACTCTAGCCTGTTTCCTAGTTCTGTACTTAAATGGTTACAGGTAGAAAAATGTATATGAAGCTACAAGCATTCTCTTTGCAAGCATTTGCATGGGGAAACTGATATTTTGATAAATTGTTTACCTTCGTCCAGGGCAAAAATAATACCTGTCAATCAGCAAAAATTATTTGATACAAAAAAGATGAATTGAGCCTTCAGTAAATTCCCTGTGGAAGTGAGAGTACGTCCCATGTGAATATTAGAATCTATGAATATTCATCATTATTCATAAAGTAAACAGCTTTTTGGAATGAAATGCGTTTCTGCTTGTGGATACTAATTATAAGCACAATCCTGTTAACAGTTAAGGCTCTATTCAGCAAGGCACTAAAAATTCTGGTCTTTTTTCCAGCAAAGTATTTAAGTGTATGTTTTAAAGTTAAGCGTGTGCTTAAGTGCTTTGCTGGATCAGCACCGGAATACTTATGATCCAGTCCTCACTATTGAGCACTCCACTTGTAGCAGGTGTAGTTGTGGCCATTAAAGGTGTAGTAATTTCATGATAAATTCATCATTGGACCATAAAGTAGTTAGTTATGGTCTATATATAGTTCCATAGTTATGCAGTTATCTTTTCCATAGAAAGATCACATGTTTTGGGACAAATACTGTATTTGACGATTTCAAAGAAGCTGCATTCTTTTCCCCAGTATTGTGAAATATTCCTGCCCAGCATTTATTTTTATGTATATACACACGTTGAATCTATAAAATAAAGATACTGCATTGATTATTGGACATGATTTTGATTTCTCTTTCTGGCTTTATATTGGGCCAACTTCAGTGGAGTACTTATTTCTGCTTTACACTAGTACAAGATTAAAAACAGGCTCACTGTATGTAGGAAAATTATTTCTATATTGATGATAAACTAACTTGAAAATACAGTCCGTCTTGAAAGAGTTGCTTCCTTTTTAAAATTGTCCTCTGAATGCAGTTAGTGAAGATAGTGAAGATTCCTTTCATCTTTACTTTCAAGAGTTTGTATGGGAATATTTAAAAAAAGAAACAACCATTTCAATCTATATCAAGAGCTTCTATTGTTTTTTTTTTTTGTTTTCTTTTGCAAATCTATAACAAGCTAACAGTAGCAGTTATCCGTTATGTGATATTGGACCAGATCCTCAACTGGTTAGTGTAGCTATATTTTCTTCAGTGGAGCAGTGCTAATTGAGATTATGGCCCAGTATTGTGTGTATCATTTAAAAACAAGGATCTGCAAAGTGACGTCTTGTGAGAAAAGTGCTAAAATGTAATGAGGAATATTTCAAAATCCCTATATTCACCAAGCTTAGGACTTCATGTACTCTTAAATTTATTCATTACATTTCCTAGTTTTTGAAGCAAATCACCACAATTGTTTCCATTTTCCATGTATCTTCTTTAATACTTTACAGTTCATGTATTAAAGCAATGCCAAACCGTCTTGAATGCCAGACAGTGATTTCCATCCATGCCACTTGGTATGCAGATATACACATTACAGTTCAGTCATGAAGAACTTTTTCAGCAGCTGTGGAAGATGCACATTTAGGAAGAGACAATGATTAAAAAAACATAGTGCATTAGGAACTGGAAATTCCTTCAGAGATTTTTTTTTTTTCAGAAGGGGTTGCTTGTCTCATAATGTAAATTGTTGAATTTAGATAAAAAATCTAATCTTTTATCACTTTGGTCTCTTTTTCTCCTTATCCTGTGTCAGCTGCTGCCTGGCAACTTTTCTATATCTGGGAGGACAGGGCAGGGCACCCGGCAGCCTCCAGAATTGCTGCCAATATCATTCCCTAGCAACCTGCTTTTTCAGGCCAACTCTTCCCTCTGAGAAGCTGAATACATCACCTCTGTGACACAGTCCAGAAATCCTGGTATGTACAACCACAAGTTTTCTTGTTAACTTATGACCTGAGGTGGGTAGCAGGTGAATTATTAATGCAAGTAGTAATAGGCCACCTATTCAAATATTGTAGCAAGCACCCAAAAATGAAATATAAAAGTAAAATAAAAGTTTAAGAAAATCTTTAAAACAAATACCTGCTTTTTCACTAATGCAAACAAGATATTTCCATAACTGCTAATGTTAGAATTAGCTCTGGCTGATGATTAATATTCTTGTGTTGTTTTATACTAGCAAGTATAAATGATTGGTTCTACTTTGTTTAATTTATCTCAATAAGAGATTTCATAATATTCTATAGCTTGATGAATTAATTTATTTAACTTGTCAGTATTAATAACCCCGATTAGTATGAAGAAGGTATAATACACTGAAGGAACAAACAGATCTTGAACAGCATTTCTAGCTTTGATTTCTCTGTTCACCATTAGTTCATTCTAATTCCCCATTTAATTATAACGTTTATTATAGTGAAAGAATATTTCTAGACACCCATAAACTCTTTCCCCAAGCCCCTTTGGCTGAATGCTCTCTAGCACTTCCCAATTTGTGTCACTCACATGGAAAAGACTGAAACCTTCAAATAGTAGGACACACTTTCTTGACACTTGAACTATTTCTACAATAGCTACTGTATCCATTGATGTTGATAGAGAACCATGCACAAGTCCTTACATGTGTAAAGATACACGTGTAAAAGATGAACTTTAAAAATGATGGCTGTGAGGGGGGGGGAGGAAGTCTAATAAGTGTATCTAATTATTTTTCTTATGAAAACTTCTCTGAGACTAAGCCAGTGAAGTAAAAACGTATTAATAGGTGGTCATTTAAGTTACTTTGTCTTTCAAAGTACAAGTAAACAGCATCTTGATATTTTAACTTGGTGTTATATCTCAGGCATACTTTGCTACTCAGTCCTTCCAATATTTTCAGGTTTATTCTGTTATGTATATTATACTTTTTATACCAAAATAATCCATGTAGAGGAGGTTTTAGGTGCTGATTTATTGAGGTGGAAAGATGGTATTAAAGTTAACATTATTCATATATATTTGTACTTTTGATCTATAGTGTTAGAGTAGTTTAATTTCATCACATAGATGTGACTTCATAGTGAATAATGTTTAATGGAAATGAAGTTGAGGGGGAAAATGATTTATTAAAGGTCAACTTTTATTTGTTCAATGGCCTATATTTTAAAACCAGGCTTCCATGATAATTACCATCTCTTTATAGCACCATTTTAAACCAAGATTCATTTATGGGTGGCTATTTGACAAATGATTACTTACAGGTAATTGCATTTTTATTTATAATTCTGAGTGCACACATTTTTATTTATAATTCTGGGTATATTGACACCTTATTTCCTGGAAATACAGAATACATTGACTTTTATTTCAAAAAAGTGAAATGCCTTTTTATTTTAATAAGTTTAGATGCATATGTGATTTGCAATATTGAAAGTAAGATCAATTAATTCCTCAAAGACTCTCGTTAATGTTTAAAATGGATAGTAAATTGCGCTTTATCATTAAAGCAAATTATTCAAGTAGAGTACTGAAAAGCTTTGTTAGATAAGTATGGGGTAAAGCTAAAAAGGAACAAATTAGTAATAAAGCTTCAGATGGTTGGAAATACGTTTTTAGTGGAAATGATTTTGTAAGAATGATTAACTTGTAAAGGGACAGTATGCCAATTAACAGATAATGTTTGAGGCAAAATTATGACTGCCTTGAGTCCTGTGCACAGGATGCATTTTATAAATCTGAAAAATAAAATGGACTGCTAATAAAAATTGAATCAAAAATATGCAATCATTATGCTAAATTTGTTAGGAGAGAAGAATTCAGTTAAAATATAATAAAAGATTGAATACTATCAAAAGTAAGAATTATAGCTTTGCCAGCAGTGTGCTGAGAAAGTCCTGTGTTATATGGCATACATGCATTTCTTTATGACATGCAGCCCAGTCTTGCAGTCTTTCCATGTGGAGAAAGCCATTGCCTTCAGTGGGAGTTTCCATGCGTGGCACGAGGCACCTTCCATTCATACTTTTATGAAATAGAAAGAAAAACATTCCGATTGTTGGGGAAAGTTAGCATGAGTGACTCCATTTTGGTTTGGGCCCGCCATTAGTTAGAAGCGAACACATCGCGTACTGGAAAATGGGGAAGGGGAGAAAGGAACATCTGGAAACAGTAAAAGGAAGGAATGCTAGCTAATTCAGAGAATATGGCCTTGAGGAGGAGGAGGAGAGGGGGCTTGTGCATGAGCTCGGGGGCTTGTAACGCTAGCCAGCACGAGGAAAATGCTTAGTTAGTATAGGTGAGAGGCAAGTAAATGGCTTATTCATTGGCCAAAAGTTACGATGCACAAGGGTAGCATGCACTGCTAGAAGGTATATAATCTTTGTGTAACCGACAGCTGGGGTCCCCTCCTGATTAGCAGGGGGGCACCTCACTCGAGTGAAATAAACCTATTATCTCTGTAATTCTCTGCATTCGCGGACTTTATTCCTGTACCTCAGCCTAGACTCGAACTGTGCGTGACTTATAGGTGTAATTCACAACACGATTCAAGATATGTTAAAAATGTAATAAGACACAAGCAGTACTGTAATTACTATATAAGAGCCATATAAGTCGAGCATTGTGATTTACAAGAGACAAGTGACACTCTTGAAATGGCGGACTTCTGTTTCAATATGTAAGCTCCTATTTTGTCTGGGAAGTGCGGGAAGAGCTGATTTCATAGGACCATAGAAGTTCAAGGTGGAAAGGATATATTTCATCATCTAAATTGTCAGTATGTGATTGTTCCCTACACTGGGCCAAGTCCTGTGCTCAATTAAATTTGGGAATGGGCGACAGGAGGTGGATCACTTGATGATTACCTGTTCTGTTCATTCCCTCTGAGACACCTGGTATTGGCCACTGTCGGAAGACAGGATACTGGGTTGATGGATCTTTGGTCTGACCCAGTATGGCCGTTCTTCTGTTATGTTAAACAGTCGTAAATTGTGAGTAACGTTAAAATTTGGCCCAGTAGAATGGTCTTCGCTCTGGTGTGTAATCCAATAGTAAATTACTCAAATGGTAGGGTTTTAGTATTCCCTGGTGAATTTTCGGCCTGATCCTGCTCTCCTAAATCAGTGGAAACAGGATTGGATCCTTAATTTTTTTAAACAGCTATCTCAGGGCACTCCTAACTAATCCACATCATTTTACTACATATGATTAAAATACTCCATAATTCCCGCAACGTGTGTTTTATTCTTTTTTGTGTTGGACTTTTCCTCCTCCACCACCTGCTCCCTCAAGTTTTCTGGGTGTTCAGTTTCATATAAAATGTATTTTAGACTGTGTCAGGGAATATAAACATAAAGTTAAAAGGACTAAGGCTTTGCCCTTGAAATGTAAAGGGCTTAGCTGACAACTTTAGCTTCTTGCTATGTTCTGATAAAACACATCTCTAAAAGTCTATATAATTGGCTTAACACCTGCTGTTTGTTAAACGTGTTTTAAGTTTTATAAAAAGATAACCAAAACTGGGTTTAGCTTCTGATAGGTTCAAGTTAATACTTATTTTTTTTTGCAAATAAAAAAGTAACGACTACACAAATCAGAAAAAAATATCCAAAATTATTTTAAAATGTGACTCCTATATTAGGTCAGCTCTTGTAAAGGGGCACCAATAGCTAACCAAAGCATGCACATCCCTCTTTGGATGTCAACTCTTATTTCCCATATATAATATGTAAAGATAGTTTTCTAATGGTACCTTCATTTCTTTGGCTAATAGGTAATGCCTTTTTGTTTGTTTGTTTGTTTGCTGATTCACTTAGTGTGATACCCAAGTCCTCCTGAGGTTTGTGTTTGTATATATTTTTTTTAAAAAACCTCTTTTTATTTCATTTTTGCTATTTTCTCTAGCTGAGGCGACCATTTTCCTTTTGAGTAGAATTGAGTTACTTTGCTCCCTGTTAATCCTGTTCAAGGAGACTGCTGCTTCTATTAGATACAAAACTAAAATGTGCTACTTCTAGAAGAGAGGCTATGAATGATCTGAATCCTGGCTTGCCATTAGGGGAAGATCAGAAAGGCTTAGTTGTTGGATACAATGCAGAAGCTTCCCCTTTCTAAATGTCCAGATCCCAACAGAATATTGAGAGTTACTTCCCTTTCAGGGAGACAGAAATAATTGTGATTTGTAGTGTTTGCCATTTGCAGTGGTATTTTCCTGTTGTGTTAAATGCCTCTTAATAAGTAATAGGGGTGATTTATGTGGACACCAAAGCGGTGTATGGTAGATTCAGTGATTAATCAGTGAATTCCCATCCTCTGGCATCTCTCACTGCCCCTCTTGCGTGATGTAAGATCAGACGTACTCTGCATTGAAAAGTCAAGACACACAAGCTGCTCTCACACACATACACCTCGCAATCCTGCTGAAAGCAGGGAGAAGGGAGGCAGCCTGGGCTCATTTAGCAGACGAATTCCCATTGACATTTGTAAATTACGCAGCTCGATTGCAGACTTGCTGCTGATTTACTGAGTGTGCAGCCAAGCAACCCCGGCAGAGGAGGACGCTTCAATCCGGCTACAACAATGTCTGAGTTTCTTTTAGCCTTAGTAGCGATCTCAGGATTATTTCCTGTTGCTAAGGTGCTGGCGGTGGGAGCCGATCGAGGTAAGGAGAACACTTTATTTTCCTCTGAGATGATTTGGAGAAGTGTCTAAAACTTCCTCCTGCAGCTCAGCTCAGCTGCATGGGACATTTGTCTCTGCCATTGCTTCTAGGGCTGGGAGTACAAAAGCAAAAATAAGATCAGGTAGAGGCATGCAGCACGAAAAGTATCTTCCTGCGTGCACAGCGGACTATGATTTGACTTAGCTGCCTGTGACAGGCTCTGCAGATGTTCGTATCAGATTTCACTGTAGTAGATGCTCTCTGACTGTGTTGCTTATTGCAATGCGTTGCAAACCTTTGCGGTCTCTTCTTGTTAACGGTTACACTGTCTGCGAATCTACCTTTCAGCCCTCAACTTGTATTTCGGTAACTTCCTTAGCTGCTGCAAAGCAGCATCTCTCATGCTGTAATTCTCTCGGGGCTGATTTCCTGTATCCAGGCTGAGCCTTCTGGGGAAGGTACCTAGTGTGCTACCAGCGTCTGAGCGAATGCTACAGTTTAAACTGTGGCTATGCACAGGAACAATAGGTCATAATCCTTCTCTCCCTATTTTATATTGATGCTTTGCAGCCCAGGCACTTGTAGTACCTTGAGGTACAAACAGTGATACACTTTCAAGCACAACTTCTTTTTTATCGTCTCCTCAGTAGGGTATTGCATTAATGAGCTAACTAAAACATACAGAAGCAAGAATAAACCAAGATTAGGTGAACTTTCTAGCAAGAACGTCGGGTTTATTTTTTAAAGCCTCTCTGAAGTTTTGTAACCTCTCCCGGGCGCAAACAGAGCAAAATGCACACAGATCAGTAACTCAACCCGATCGATGTTCACATGGGCATAATTAAATGTATCATTATGCACTATGGAAACTTGACTATTAAGATCCTCTTATTTTGACTGATAATGCTCAGGCTTTTGATCTAATTAGGAACAGATAAATGAACCTTATACCAATGTCAGATAGGAGGGGATGGGGAGAGAATGGATCACTGAATGATCTAATGGCAGTGTTTATATGAAGGCAGTTATGTATTGACTTTAAATTATTGCTTCATTATAACCCCCCCCCCAAACAAACAACCAAGCATGAATTGTGATGCTTCTATCCCATATGGTATTAAAAATTGAAGTATGTACTCTGTGTTAGAGGTGTGTGTGTGTGTGTGTGTGTGTGTCTGTATGGTAACACTAGCTGAGGGTTTTCTGTGAGTAGTTTTATAAGGCTAGTCAGTGGTGTATTTTTTTTTTTTTTTTTTTGCAACTGCTGATTGGTTCTACCTTTCAAAGAATCTTCTAAAACTATTTTCAGAGATCCTTTTATTCAATTCCACTACTTTATCATCCATTTGATTTCTGAACTTTATTTAAATGGTGTGAAGTTCATGAGGGGCTAAATAAAACTGCACAGCTAAGTAATAAAGAATGCAGAACCTTTTAGCCAAGGCACTAAAATTAAGAAGTTGAAAGAGTAACTATTTTCCTGTCTTAGGAAGTCTTTGATGAAAGACGACAGAATGGATTCTTTGGGCTGGAATTAAGTTTAACTGTTCCTTATACTGACAGTATTTGATGCTATTAATAGACTGACTTTAATTCAAGCATCATATAGCAAATATTTTTAAAAGTAGGATTTAGGTCATCTTTGTATTATTAAGCACAAGAGTGTTATCATGTTGATTTAACTAAACGTTGTTTCTGTAGATCAAGAATTATTAAACAGTAAAACCCATTAGATCAGATTACTTTCTAGCTCTTTAGCCTCTAAAGTACACAACTGAAGAAATGAGACAGCATTAAATATTGTCATATTCAATTTGCTAGGAATTAATTCGATTTTATTACAAATGTAACTATATGATGCATTGAATTTGCATTATGAAACTTGGAATGTTCTACATCATACACATTGGCTACTGACTTGTTTACTGACTGTTTAAAACTCATTTGAACAAGTACAAATGGCTTTAGATAGTCTATTTCAGGCACAAATTTCTGCTATAATTGGACTACCAAAACTGTTAAGTCAGTGGAAATTGACTGGCTATTAAAAAATTAAATGGATGGTTCACACCACAAGCTGAAAAGCAACCCTCCTTGACTGGCTAGCAAAGAGACAAGTATCACCGTGGGATCACAAACGTATATATTAAAACATGGCATCATAAGATGCCAGGCTGTAGAGCAAGAAACAGGTTGACATTCAATATAATGCTAACACTAAAGGTTCTAGGAGACTCTGCTCGGTTTATGAATGATACAAATGGTGTTTCTATGATGCAGTATTGTGTATATGAAGAATTTTGATCACACTAATGCCAGTTTGTTGGAAGAACTTCAAGACCTTTCCAAGATTTGCACAAAGAAGTCTGAGTGTATTTCAACAGCAGTAGCCTGAATACATCAGTGATCTTGTGAATAAAAACGTTAGCTATTAACCATTTTGTGAAACTGTATTGGAATCTAACCTGGTGTACCCTGCTCAGTGTTGGAGTTTAGCAGATGACAGTTGATTCATGAACTGAAAATTCTGATTTTAACTTTTGTTTTAATGTTTGTTTTTATTATATAGTTCATATTCATTTAGTGTACACAAAAATGGACTATTGGCTTAAGTTAGAATCAATCCAGTTTTAAAAAAGGCAACATCATTCTAAAGCATGCCATCCAAAAGAGTAGGATAAATCAGATTCACTTAGAATCAAGTAAGTCATCATATCATCATGACATATCTTATCGAAGCAGAGTGTGGTACAAATTAAGACTTAAAAGACATAGCGTTTAAACATGTCAAATATTCTCAACATAAGTGATTCAGAATGTACCACACCTGGAAATGGTGTTACATTTTCATGTTAGATAATGTTTGGGACATATTGTAAAAAGCACTGACTATACAGAAATTGGTTTTCTGTATTAAATGTTTAAAGTTTGTCAAACATGATGGGTTGCAATTTATCCAAACTCTCAAATTTGAAATGCAATAGTCACAGTATTGACTGAAAGGGAACTAGAAAAATATCCTGGATTTTATCAGATCTATTCTGCCACCAAAATGAGGTCACTACTGCTCTATTTTATATAATAAATAATAAACGGTTGGAGATGAGAGAGAAGTTAGGGGAAAAGAGAGGAAAGAAAAGAATAGGGGACAATAGAAAGGAATGGAAAAGCATTGGGAGGAAAAAGAAAACAAGGTCTTTGGCGAAGAGGTTCATTTATTAATTTAGAAAAGTCATTAGCTTTGGCTTAGTTTTCAATTGTAACATTTTAAAGGAAGTTCATGGAACTAGTCACCCTTGAGGTTCTCCTACCCATAAAGCTAGATCTACTACAATAAATGCTGGAAAAATGCTTGATAACAGGTGACATGTCTGGGTACAGTACATACATTACCTGCTTTATCATAGATGGGCAGAAGAGTTTCAGAAAAAGTGGGTAACTCTTGTAATGATGTTAAGAATATCAGATGGTACTGTAGTTTCAGAAGGCAGTACTTAATGATTTCATCAATGAAATTTCTTGAAGGGTGGTGAAGGAGACATGTCATCCTCACGTCCTCCCCACAAATGTTTGTCATCTTAATGTCTCCCCTAACCCAACTGCAGGATTCTCACCTAATCCCATGTGCCCAACTTTTTTTTTTCTACTCACCGTGAGACATGAAAACAGAATTTTTACAGAATCAGACAGATGCCGTAATGAGAAGATGTCAGTTTACTTAAAACTCATGAATTACCACGTAACTGAATCCATTGCACACATTTAGTTCCTCCTACCCCATTTTTAGTTTAAAAAGTATGTATTCCCCTTGGTTTTTTTTAAAGCTATTTTGGATCCAAGGGATGAGATACACAAGCAGGAAGGGTGGGTTATCATGGAAACTACTCCTTTCTAGATTCATAAACCTCACTAGAAATCTCTTGAATCCACGTACAAGGGAATTTACTGTTTGTTTGTTTTTCCCTAATGTCTCTTGACCACATGTAAAGTTTGGCAATACATTTAAATGTACCTTAGCATGTAATTGCCAGGTTTAAGAATCAGATGATTTCTGCTCTGAAACTATCTGCAAATAGTCATAGCGAATGTGTTTTTTAAGCTTGACTCCAATCACCTTATTAATACTTTGCTGTTTTAAGTAGAACATGGAAAAATAGTTGTACTCTACTCTGCCAAATGGAGCTGCTCCTTGTCAAGTAGTCTCAGTCTTAAAACAAGCAAATTCAAATAAAGCTGTTTCAGTGCTTTAATATAGAGGTGCCTGTTGTCATACTTAAATTTCTATATATCTATTAATATATAGAGAGAGCAGTACTGTACCCACAAAGGCAATGGTTACAAGGTCATGGTGACATTTCCCAGTTGTTTACTGTGAAAAACAGTTTTACAGAAAGTTTGGTGTGTTCCTAACAAATTTATTTATCATTGGAGAAGCAAAGTTATCTAGAAGGGAGAAAATAGAAGGGCATTTAGGACAACAGTTTTTGTTTTTTTTAAAAAGAAATGCCTTCATGATGCAGTTGCAAATGAAAATAAGTGAAAGATTTCCATAAGAACATTTTTATTCACTAGTGCAATTGCAGTAGGTAAAATGCATGTGTGCTCCCAGCTGAGTATGCAATTACATGTGCAAAATACTGCCATTTTCAAAACAATCAGGTAAGTGTGTGTGTGAAGTCTTGTTCATAGATGATATGCATGTTAATTAGCCTACTAGCCATGTTCTCATTTACGCTAAGCAAATAGGTTTTAATTGTTTTAATGAAGGAAAAAAATCAGTCAAAAAAGAAATTATAAAAGGCAAAAGTCTTAACATCAAAATATAGTAGAGAAATTTTGTTTTCCTCCAAACCTCTTCTTAATTCCTTAGAGGTTTAAAGCTATTCCTGCTCCAGATTAAGGTAGCGATCCTGCTAAAATTTACATAGATACTTAACTTTACTCCTCCTGGAGATTTTGGGACTATTAGCATGTGTACAAGCCTTTACAGAATAAAGCTTAAAATGCATCCTCTTCTTTTAAATTATTTTCAATGTACATTGAAAACCTACAGGGTTTTTTGGCATTTCCACATGCAAATTTAGCTGCAGCTACATGTTTATTTGGGCTGTGATTATATATTTTTTTATTTGGGATGCTACAAATGAAAGTTATAATATGCGTAAGTATTAAATGTAACTTACTAATGTCTAAAACTATTGTTACTGTACATACATTGCTCTGTTATCTGAAATCACACAATTTAAGTGAAAAAAGATATTATTCTGTATTATCACTTTCCCAAATGAAATAAAAAATAAGGTTTTCAGAATGAAATCTCTCCTTACTTTGTTTTGTAAGTAGCACCTAATTATGTTGAAAAATCCAGTACCATTTTTAAATGACTCTACATACCCCAGCCTACCAATGTAACATTCATTCAATGTAACTATGCAATTTTTTCTTTGCTCTTAAGCACCATCTATTGAAAAAGATTACTGGTAAAGCATGTGTATGTGCAATTGTATTCCAGTTAAGGATTTAGTTGTCAACAATACAGATGAAAGTTACTTTGTACTTTTTGGTATCCTATTTCTGAAATGCAAAACTTTCTGTTTTTAATATATTTAGCAAAGTGAGATAACCAGAGGTCTAATTCTGAGTTCTTTTAAACCAGTCAATGGAATTACATGGGTACTTGACTTCAGTGGATGTACTCTTGGTTTACACTGGTGGAAGACCCTAATCCGGTATTGGGACAACTATAAATGGATGCAGCTATCAGTGCTAGTAGGTTTTGATGCAGGATTGTGCACCAATGAATGCAATTCCAATTAAAGTCAATGGGAGTCTTTTAAATTTAATGGGAATTGCACAGGGCACTTAGTGATGCAAAGAAAATAATAAGCCATAAAATTTGCAGCCAGAGGTCTGTTGTTCACTATATTATCTGTGTGATTTTTAGTTTGAAAGATGCTCACAGCAGGAAGTTTGTCTTCCAAGATACTTGTAAAACACCAGGCAATCCTAATGCACTTTTAAATTATATAATATATAACATAATTACCTATATGTAAATAAAATTGGAATTAGTCTTTGTATTTATTTTGTTTGTGACCTCTGTTGTGCTGAAGTGATTCTGTCAATTGATGATCTGACCTTAGCAGAAAAATGCATCTCTCAGATAGCAGGATTTAAACAGCAACCAATATTTGTTTCTGCAGTCATTAGGTCTACCCAATTAATAGAAAAAGAGTTGCTTCTTTTGAACTATTGGATAATGCTAGTCTTTGGGTAGGGTGTTTTGAATTGTCATTCTTATTTGGTTAAAATATAGTAGAACTCTTTTTGTGGGGGCGGGGGAAATGGATCTTACTACAATAAAAGCTACTTATAATGTATTCTTATTATCAGTTGGATGTCCCTAAATAACTTTTCACACACTGCTTCATCTTGAATGACTTGGCCTTCCAGAAGAACTGCATACTGTTGAAATACAGTAGAAATGCTTTAGAAATAAGAGTGTACATATTTCTTCTTCTGCTAAGATCAAGGTATGGTGGACTATGTCTTGTTTTTATTCCTATATCAATAGGATATCACTTCCTAACTTTTGTATGACACTGAATTGAATGACTTACCTTTTTAGTATAACAGGATAGGTGCTATTGAAATAACGCTTAACTTTAGAAATAAGACTATGTATAATTCCTTGAGGATTCCACCACCACTGAGTTTTTATCTAATGGCAATTAATAAGCTCTTCACTCTTTCTTCTTGAAATGAACAAAGAAAACTTTCAGAATGAGAAGGTATAGCTTTGTTCCTTTTGGGATATGTAGGGGTCTGTGTAGAGGAGTGTGTGTGTGTATGTATGTGTGTGTGTGTGTGTGTGTGTATATATATATATATACACACACACACACATATACATCTATATATAATTTTGGGGTGGGGTCCTGGGGAGAGGGAAGGGGAATATGTTTGCAAGAGCAAAATGTAGATGTTATCCTCGGCAAATGCAGTGCTTTTCTTATGAGGCTTTCTTTCAGAAAGGGAGAATGTACTGATGACTGCAAAAAAACCAAACAAACGAAAAAAACCAAACACCAAAACAGGTTGGCAGTAGAACAAAGTGCACTTAAAAAAAATCCTCATGCACTTGTACATATAACATACTTTAAGTGAGTAATGTTAATTTATCATTTCCTAGATGAGGACATTTGAAAACCTGTCTTTAAAGAATACAGTGATGATATCAGAGAGATGTTGGTACATCTCTGAACGTGACATACACTTTTTTTGGGGGGGGGGCGGGGGAGAGACCACTTTTGTCCACACGCTTACTTAGCCATTACATATGGCCAAACAGTTTTTAGGAGTAATTTTAAAACTTTGGAAGTATCAAACTACTAACGTGTCATCCTTTCTTGAAAATACTCTTTTGAACGAATGTCATCAGATTGTCCACGTTGTGAAAATACTTACCAGTAAGTCTTACAGCAATGTGTGTCTATCATGAAGTATCCCAAACCACTTCACAGAATGTGAGTCAGATTTTCAAAGAATACCTCATTCGTGCATACAAATACTGTGATTGCAGGGGAAAAGAATGGTTTTGTGAACACATGGCTAGTTAGACACACAACTGTGTGTGCAAATGCCCAATTTATATGAACAACGTTGGTATTTGTGTAAAAATAAATGTGAATTATGGAATATTTACTTGATATTTTATAGGAAATCTTGAAATTACAACTTAACTAGGACACCTTTTGTTCATTACATCATCCAAAAGACAGCAGATACAGTAGAAAAGTCACTCTTGTATTCAGGCAATGGGTCAGTACTGTCTCAGAAATAGGGCTGGTTTAAAAACAATCCACTTTTTCTCACAATTTAACATAGCAATATTTGTTTTTATCAAAATAATTGGAATTTTTCATTTATCAAAACTTAATTTTCTTTCTTAAAACCATTTTTTGGTAAATGAAAAATTATTATTTTGGTAGTGCTTTGATTAAAACAGACTGATAACTTAAAAAGGTTGGAAATGTGAAAAATTGAGTGTCAATTTTGTTGACGTTAAAGAAAAATCATTTCTGAAAATTCGTTAAACTACGTTAAAGGAAACAGAATTCATTACATTTAGAATATGAAATGTAAGGGCAGGATGGCTTTTACATTAATATTCACTACATTCACCTCACTTTCTGCTTTCATTGCGGGTTAAGTGAAAATAATGAGGATGGGGCTTGGAGGAGGGAGACTCCTCACAGCTTGAATTATGCAAATATTTTTGCACCCCTTGCTTTAGTGGCCTGATCCAACCCCCCTGATTACAATGGGAAGGCTTCTGTTGATTTCAGTGGACTTTGAATCAGGTCCAAAATGCAGTCTTGGTCTGAAAAATGACTATGTAAATAAATACGGCACCTTCTCATGCAACAGATAAATTCTCTGTGGATATTTGCAACCAAATCTGCTTTGCTTAAAAAATGATAAAATAAAAGTTTACTAATGGCACTTCTGCGGAACTAACACGTCTGTGGGAGAGTAGACTGGATTATTTTCCTGTTCACTCAGAAACAAGATGTGGTTACAAACTTCTATTTTCAATATACTTATGAATCCCATTCATTTCAAATTCAGTCCTCCCTTTGCATCTGTCCAAACCTATAATTTTTTTCCCTCAGATTTTCCAGAGCTCGGAATATGAAGACTATGGGGTAGTATAAATGTAACTAGGGGCAGTGTTTGGCTTGCAGAATCTCTAGTGCTGATGATGGACAATTCAGAAAGAATCTAGCTTGACTCTCAGATTCCAGGTTGAGTTTGTAGAACTGGTAGTTAATTTAAAAAAAAAAAAAATCTTTCACTTGCAAACTCAGTAAATGTGATCTGGAAGGCATTGCAATTCAGCAAATTAGAATCCCACAATGTTACATGTACTGTATCAATTTTCAGATTAGAGTACCTTTTTAGAATACCTTTTGGCTGTGAACATCTCTAGGTTTTATCACTCTAGGTACAGGCACTGACAAGGTTTGAGCTCACCTGAAAAGAAGCTTAATAAGAATGTAGTGTATCAGGCTGCGTGGTAGCTACTTTGACCTACTAGAAAAAAAGGAATTATGAGGGGTCAGGGACATGATCAAATAAACTACAATAGCTATTTGACTGAAAAATATATGTGCAGAGAGGAAGCTTCATTATTTATTTTTGTAATAAAAAGGTGAGAATTACTTGTGCATAGCTATATTTGAACTTAGAGATGGAAAGGTGATTGTGGGTAGGCAGAGGAAAATGATTTGGGCCGGAGGGGTGAAAAATCAAACTCTGGATTGAATTCTGTTTATGGCCAATATTTTAAACCAAATAGTTTATTCCAACAGTTAGTAGGTCCCAGTAAGAATAATAAACAACAAATGTGACGTATTTAAAATCATGAAATTTTACAATGTACAAGAGATACAGAAGAAGTTAAAACCACAAAAATGAAAACTAAAGCACTATGCTATGCTTACCACTTTTCAGATCAATATGTCCTCATGCTTTTATTAAAACAATGAAAGGCTAAATCTGAGAGACAGAGAGAGGGTATTCCACAGACTCAAGGTTTCCGAGGTCATGATACAAACTGAAGTAGCTGAACAGTCCAGCAGTGCAGTATGCCATTTCTGTCAGAATGTATGAGGTGTTTGTGTGTGTGTGAATATATATATATAGAATCTTGGTGTATAGAGAGCAGCATAAAATATACCATTAAGTAGAGCAAAGCTATTAGAACTTTTTTTGAGTAGACAAAATCTCATGCCCTGACCCAAATGGCCCATTATTACACTTCTTCAAACTGGAGCAAGTTATTCAGATCAGAGTGCATGTACAGCCTTACCTGAATCGCCTGCTTCTCCTGCACTTGCTCAGATGTACTGAACTATGTCCATTACATTTTTTTTCTGGTCTTGGAAGAGCTGTGATTAACCTCCCTGTGCATAATGCTACCCACTTACTTTGTAGGTTATACTGCTGTTGAGAATTGGTGTTTGCTAATCTGCTACTTCTCCATTTTTTTATATAGAGTTGTTACCCTCATATCCAGTAATCTACAGGAGAGTTTTACTTAAATGTGTTTAATTTCCTTTTTTATTTCTTTCCCACATGTTAAATAGTTGGGATACTCAAAATTTCCAGCCTTTACAATTTACGTTGCCCTATCAACGTTTTCTTTTCCTTGTAGAAATTCTTCATGTCACTATTTTAATTTTGACTGCTCTTGGGGCAGTAAGAAGTGAGCACCAAACAGATGAGTGAAAGTCAGAATTAGTGTGCAAATACAGAATGTGCATCTCAATATTCAGAGCACCTCTTACGGCATGTTAAAAGTACAAGTTTGCCACAGTCTTTCTACTCTCAACATTGGTATAGTGCAATTGTAATTGTGGCTGCTCCAGCACTCCTCAAAATTTGATCCAAAAGGCAGAACACGCACTCTTAACATCCTGATCTTGTCATGAGCTCCTGCACCTGAGCAGAGCCCTATTAACTTCAGTTAGCTACTGCATGGTTTCAAGGGTCCACTCATGCAGAGCTTATAGCAGGACAAAGACCTCTGCTGGTATACTCTCATCATCAGTACTGCATTCATTTGTGATCGCAATACTACAGACACAAATTCATAGATTCTAGGACTGGAAGGGACTTCGAGAGGTCATTGAGTCCAGTCCCCTGCCCACATGGCAGGACCAAATACTGTCTAGACCATCCCTGATAGACATTTATCTAACCTACTCTTAAATATCTCCAAATGGAATAGAGAATGGAAATAAGGAGAGAGAAAAGGGTAATGTAGGGAGAGATTAAAGTTATAGGATTATTTTGTTTGGGAAGGAGCACAAGAGCAGATATGAAAGGAACAGGGTAGTCTCCATTTTTAAAAAATGACAGCTTTTACCAACAGTTACTGCATATTAATATCTGACTGACCACACTTTCCCCCTCCTATGTAGACTAGCAGATATAAGGCAACGTTTGGCAAATATTAGTATTGCTTCTTACAAGCGGTGATGAAAAGTTTATTTTGGTGAAGTTCTATGGCCTTTGTTATGTAGTAGGTCAGACTAGATGATCACAATGGTCCCTTCTGGCCTTGGAATCTATGAAATTAAGTCTATGGCTCTCTTGTCTGGAAATACTTTCTGACCTCCTTGGAGGAGTTGCTCTGGAAACGAATAGGATAATAAATGAATTCATGAGTGATCCATTGCTAATGAGAGTCTCAGTGGTACTGTCCTGAGTGTCATGTTAGTATGATGGGTATAAATCAAGTCATTACAGGGTCCAAGGAAATTTTCGACATGCATCTGACTTCTTCTAGAGTTAGCATAAAGAATAATATTTTCTGGCTGACAAACAATTTTGAAGGTTTATAGCTGCCCTTCCCTATAGAGACTCCCATCTTTTTGTGGAAAAAAATATTATTGTCAGTGATAGTGCAGTAATGTTTTAATAATACCAAGTAAGTTTTCCAAAACTTTTATTACTAAAATCACAGAGGAGGACAATTTGCTTTCTTGTCAGCATTCCCCTATTAACAGCTTTCTGTTAGAAAAGTGAAGAGAATAGAATCCAGGGTTATGCTTTGTCTCTCTTAAATCAGTATAATTTATTCTACTTAGCTTTTGAGAAATACAAAGAATGTGGACTTTGCATATAGTATTTGCTTTTGGGGTTTGGGGAAGAATGTGCGTGCACTCTTTGCAGTGGAAATGGTTGCTCTTTAACAAAACTAGTTACATCATAAAAGGTTCATCTTTCATGAATGTGTAAATTTTTTTTTTCAGAACAAAGGTTTGTGTTGTAATCTAATCCTTGTCATTAATTTTGGGTAGTTGGAAGGATATAATTTATTGTGATATGCTGAGCTTTACAAGTTCTCTGGATCCGATAAGCTGATGGGTCTTCTAAAAATTGTCCCAAGAAAACGGTGAAGGTGAAAAATAGCAAAGTATGCATTATAAATGTTGCTGTGGTTCGGTGTTGTCACTGCCAAAAGCAAAGTGCAAAGGTTCTTTGTTTAATGCTGATATTTTAGTTTTCTTGATGGCTAATTTGAACATTGGTAATACTTTGCAGAAATGTAAAGGGGGGGGGGAAACGGATCTGATTTTTTTTTTTTTAGTTGTGAAAGTATGCCATAACTCATTTTTTCACTGAGCCTGGTGAACAGCAGAAACATTGAAGTGGTGTACTTTGAAAGCAATGAGTGTGATGTATGCTCACAAATCTCATTAGCCAGTAACAACATGCATGTATGTATTCCCCCTCCTCCCCGCAAAGAGGACTTTAAAAATTTACCTGCTGTAAGACCACCAGGGTTCAGATAATTCACAATATCAAGCCTTCTGTCTCATTTTAACATATCCTGCTCTGAAATCTCTCTGGTATCTTACTGCAAACCTCCCTCCTTCTAGTGGGACCATCTATATCTCTTACTTAAAATCTATATTTTTAAAGTTTTAGTAAAATCCATTAATGGGTTGGACAGATGGTAGATACTATGTGAGATCTGGATTCAACGTCTGATGTGGGTTTGCTCAGTGTTCTAGCTCGGAGTGGTGATTCTGCAGAAGGAATGCTCAGAGGCCTCAATCCAACAAAGCATATGAACAGGTGCTTACAGATGAGCACAGTGGTAACCCCATTGTCTTCAGTGGAACTATTCACATGCTTAACTTTAAGCATGTGCTTAATTTCTTCACTGAATCAGGACCTCAACCCTCAGAGAGGATTGTGCTGTAGAGTTTGCACATGAAACCACTGATGGGGAAGGAATATTAAGTGTCAATTATCATGAAACAATCTGTCGTATTAAGGGGTAGAAGGTTTATATTGTTTTTGCTTCCCATTGAAAATGTTGTTACAATATGAGGTTTAACCCAATCTAACAGCTACCCTTCATTTGGGATAAATTTAAGAAACAAAAGGGGGTCTCAAAACAAATGACAGGTACGTCGTCATCACCCAAATCACAGCACATGTGAATCTGCTCAGGATAAGAACTTTATGGAGAATTTCACTGAGTATTGTTTAGTGGATGTACATGTGTCCATGGGTGAGAGAAACAGCAAACGCACCAGAGGAGCAGAGAGAAGACAGCTCCAGACATAATCTGAATTACTGAGTGTATGATCTTGAGAAAAGTCTAGAGAGAATGCTTCTGAGCTGAGGGCTGCCTGAAAGGAGTTAGGGGATTGCCAGTGTGAGCAAAGAAACAAGCTCTCGTTGTGCAATTCCTCCTGTGTTCAGGGAAACAGGACTTTTTACATCTTTTGATGCAATCCTATCGTTTACAAAGAAACCTCATCCTTTCATCCATTTCTCCTGACAGGAAAAAGAAAAACTGTCTGGCCTCAAACTTTGACAAGCTACTTGTGTTACCGATTTTGACCCTATGTTTTGTTTTGTTTTGTTAAACAGAAGATATAATATGGATGGTGGCAGTTTAAAGGGAAAAAATGGCATCCATTCATCCTCGTTACAAACCAGAATGTATAGGGTATAGACAAAATGGTACATTATATGAATTATAAATTATGTGATTTATAATTAAGTCACCTGGTAAGTCTTCACATTGGATCAAATGCCACTGCATCAGATGGAAAAGAGAGGCTAAGATAAGGAAAGTTCAAATTATATTCTTGGAGCTCTTTCCAGTCCTATGTGTGAGAGTAGGCAGAAAATATTGGAGGTGACGTATTGGCTGTGTGATTGTAGTGAAGATGAAGGTTTTAGTTTTGTGGAAGATTGGGCCATGTTCTAGTCGGAGAGAGGGCTGTACAAGTATCTATTATCTCACATTGGTGTGTGTTTGTATGTGGGGAGGGGGTGGCAATCTCTCGGCTGCAGGCAAACTAGAGCGTTACGAGGGCAGTAAATTAGTGGCTCCAGGGGAGGGTGCTAAGGAGAAAAACGCAGTACAAACTCAAACTCAGTGTTTCACAACAAATTAATCCGATGTGGCAAAGAATGTGAAGAGATCTTTTTATTTTTATTTTTATTTTATTTTCAGTTGCATATATACAAATGCTAGTAGTATGGGTGACAAGAAGAGGGATTGGAATTTTTCTGTGGTTGGAAGAAATGAGGTATAACTGGCATTGCTGAAACCTGGTGGGATGAGTCACGTAACTGGAATGTTAAAATCTCTAGTTATAACCTATTAGGGAAGAACAGTCTGGGTAAGGTGAGAGCAGGAGGGGAAAGGGATTACTTTCTAAAGACATCCTTACTTATTTTAGAGCTATCAATAAAACTTGAACTTTAGAAGCTTGAATGAAGATAGATCAATGTGCTAACAAAGGGTTATCACCAGTAATCATCACCTGATTTACATTCGGTATGGGCAAAAAGAGGACCGTCTCTCTCTCACTCACTCATTGTCAAGAGGGCTAATATCAGAAAGCTGAAGAAAATTGAGCAAAATCAACTGAGGAAAAATTTAGACATGGAAATTGGGAGGTTTTTAAGAAGAGTTTATTAGAACAGCCATGGTTCCAAAATCAGGAGCGAGTACAGCGTTGGCTAAAAGCCCATCCTTGTTCAGTGGCAAAGTGAAGATGACAGTTCGAAACAGAAAAGAAATGTATAACATTGGAAAAAGTGGGAAATAAATTAAAAGTTTGTGAAGTATAGAAAATTGGTAATGGACAGTAAAGACATTAGGGAAAAATCCATGGCTAGCAGGGAAAAAGACAAAAAACAGTTTAAACATATTAGGGAAAAAAAGAAGTCCTAGAACTGATATAGGCCCGATATGAAAAGGAACTGGTAATTGTTTTAAAGAATGATGCAGAAAAGGCAGAAACATTCCATAAATACTCCGTATTTGGAAAGAAGTGGGGTGTATGCTTGGACCATAGGAGAATGATGCAGTACTTTTCAGGCTACTAGTAATCAAGAAGGATGTGTAAAAAAACATTAAAGATAAACATTTTTAAATCGGAAGGCCCAGGTAATTTGCACCCAACAATGCTAAAAGAGTTGGCTGAGGAGATCTCTGGCCTGCTAATATTCATTTTTAATAACTCTTGGAATACCACAGAAATTCCCGACAACTGGAGTGCAGATATTCTAAAAGAGCAAGAAGATGACCAAGGTAATTATAGGCCAGTTAACCTGACATCAATTCTTGAGCAAAATAATGGAAAAGCTAAATAAAATAAAAAATATATGGAGATATACCTATCTCATAGAACTGGAAGGGACCCTGAAAGATCGAGTCCAGCCCCCTGCCTTCACTAGCAGGACCAAGTACTGATTTTGCCCCAAATCCCTACATGCCCCCTCAAGCTGATATGGGATTCTATCAAATGCTATAAAAATTTTCTTTCAAACAATGTGTTCTCTCCATTATATCAATCTTCAATATTTAAACCATATGCAGACTTCAGTGTTTTCCATACGTTGTACTTTATTATGAGAGCTGCTGTCAATACAAGTTGTTTCTGAAATACATTTAGGCATAAGATATTTACATCTTGACATACAAAAAACCTTCAGTTCACTTCTAAGTATTATATTGAAAGCCTCAGCATATCAGTAGTATGGATTCCTAATGCAAGCAAATGCTAACCTCCTGCTAATGCCTTTAAAGTGTTGGACACAGTTTAAGGAGATGCAGAGTTTTGGGCAAGTGGAACTTAGAAATAAAAATAACAAACTGGTTTACAGGAAAAAGAAAAAAGTAGCATCTTATGAGAACAAGTGCCATTAAGAAGGAGAAAATAAATTATTTAAAGTTATTAAAATTATATAGACCCCTAGAAAAGGGCATGGATGGGGTACAGGAGGGAATGACCAGAGGCAGGGATGAAGGAGTAAGTGAGATATTTAAGGTTTTAGAGTAGCAGCCATGTTAGTCTGTATCCGCAAAAAGAACAGGAGTACTTGTGGCACCTTAGAGACTAACAAATTTATTAGAGCATAAGCTTTCGTGGGCTACAGCCCACTTCTTCGGATGTAGCCCACGAAAGCTTATGCTCTAATAAATTTGTTAGTCTCTAAGGTGCCACAAGTACTCCTGTTCTTTTTGCGGATACAGACTAACATGGCTGCTACTCTAAAACCTTAAATATCTCACTTACTCCTTCATCCCTGCCTCTGGTCATTCCCTCCTGTACCCCATCCATGCCCTTTTCTAGGGGTCTATATAATTTTAATAACTTTAAATAATTTATTTTCTCCTTCTTAATGGCACTTGTTCTCATAAGATGCTACTTTTTTCTTTTTCCTGTAAACCAGTTTGTTATTTTTATTTCTAAGTTCCACTTGCCCAAAACTCTGCATCTCCTTAAACTGTGTCCAACACTTTAAAGGCATTAGCAGGAGGTTAGCATTTGCTTGCATTAGNTTGTGGCACCTTAGAGACTAACAAATTTATTAGAGCATAAGCTTTCGTGGGCTACATCCGAAGAAGTGGGCTGTAGCCCACGAAAGCTTATGCTCTAATAAATTTGTTAGTCTCTAAGGTGCCACAAGTACTCCTGTTCTTTTTGAGATATTTAAACACAGCAATAGAGGACTCAAGTAACATCTGGAGGCAGAGTTAATGAAGTGTGAAAGGAGTCCTCTCCACACATTAGTCAGATAATGGTGGCCAAGTTATGGGGACTTGTAGATAAGGGGAATAAAGAGGGAAGAAGGATCTGAAATTTCACAGGATTCTGACTGGGATGCAGAATATTTTCATCATCATTAAACAACTTATTTGGGATCCAAATCCTGCTCTCCTTGGAGTCCTTAGGAGTTTTGCTGAGCAGAATTGGGCCCCAAATCTTATTTTACATCAAGCAATGTCTGTAGCTCTGAATTACTGTAAGGGTCACATTTTCAAAAGCGCCTAACTGTCTTGGTCTGCCAAGTCCCATTTTCAAAAGGGACTTAGGCATTTAGGAGCCTAAATCTTATTGAAAGTTAAAGGAATTTGGGTTTCTAAGTCACTTAGGCACTTTGGAAAATTCTCCTACTCTAAATCTGTGAAAAAGTAACCTGGGAGGCAGGAAGTGTACCATATATGCTGCATTAGACCTGGGATAAAATTTTAAAATACTTTTTCTTCTGGTTCTTATTTTTTTTTTTATCAGGTACTGTTGGAGATGCAGGTCTTGGGTAAGGAGGGAGGGTGGGGATGGAAAGAAGCAAAAAACAGATGCCTCACAATGTTGGAATATTTCCTGTTTGTTTAGAGTGCCTATGAAGACAAACTGTGTCAGCTAAGGTACTTTTATCCAAGATTGTTGCCCCAGTTCCTGCTGTCAGGTGAATTGCATGGCACTGAACCTTCAAGCCTCAGCATATGGCAACTGCAGTTGCTGCGTATCAATGATAAAGGGTACAAAATGTAGATGAATGTATATTGGAGCTTTTACTTTAGAGGGAAAACTGTTATTTCAGTAACACCTTTCGTGTGGCTTCAGAGAAATGATATTTAGTCACCCATTTCCTACATTAAATCTAATGAAGTTTTTGGAATATTATGAACACTATGGCAGGTCAGGAAAATGTACAGAACTATTTTCAGTTGGAAAATGCAATTTTGTTGAAATAGAAACACTTAGAAACACAAAAAATTGTGTGAATTTGGCCAACATTTCAAACATTTCTGAGAATTTCAAAATGTTCAGTTTTTGTTCTGAATCAGGACTGAAACTAATCCTGTAGTGATGGAGCTAGGTGCTTGGTTCAGCTACCAATCCATTTATTGCTGCTTTTGGCCTGCACTTAACATGGAAACGGAGATGATGAAAATCAGAAAGTCAGTATTCTACTCTTCAGCCTTCCTCAGTGCCCACGTTCCATTGCTGTACATTAGAAGTGGTATAATCACAGTTCTGCAGCTTTGTAGAAAGCCTGATATCACAACAACTCCACAGAGGGCACTGAAGAGTCCAGAACATGGCAGCAGAGGTTATTGTTCTACAAGCGTTCACATCTTTGGAATGTCCTCCTGCACTGTCAATGGCCCTTTACAAATATGTTCACAGTTGCCATGCAGAAAGGTTAATGCTGAGCTGGTTATGTTCTAGAATTGGAGACAGCTCTATGGGAATGACCTAGGACTTAGTTTTGTCCCGATTGGTGTGGTTACCAATCTGAGCTGCTCCTTGCCCAACCAAATTTACATCCCTAATATAGTCAGCTAAAACCTGTTCAGCATGCAGTTTAAAATATAGGTTAGACATTTACTGGTACATGCAGATTTGTCACTTTGATAGTGAGTGAGTGGGACACCTGATAAAGTATCAGAATGCTAACTGTTATTTGCAAAAGGAAAAAAAGTCATGTGCCATTTAACTCTCTGGCTAATGATTCTCTTTTGATTTCAAAATTTGTAAATTGCAGTGGCTCCAAGTACACTTCTCTGTAGCTGTGCCAGCATCCAGCAAATAAACACACTAAAATCCAGAAAGCATTATACCATCTATAAGAAGTAGATACAGTGCCATTCTGAAATGGTGAAGACAGTTTGATTTAATTATTTCTCCCCTTTACCAATAAAGGACAAATTATGAGACCTGTGAGTAATTACATATTCAGTAAACAAGTATGGAAACATTTAGAGAAATATTTGCCACTAGACAATTACAGTCGATAACTTTGAGGGGGCAATCCATAAATCTGTGCAAATTTGTGCAGACCTGTCCTTTCTATGTGCTAGATGAATTGGAGAAAGCTAGATAATTTCCTCTTTCATAACACTTTGCTTTAAACCCTCAAGTTACTTCCAGTGCTTATAATGACCTATTTCCCCCTATTATTTCTAGCTATAGGTAAAATAAATTTGTTAGTCTCTAAGGTGCCACAAGTACTCCTGTTCTTTTTGCGGATACAGACTAACATGGCTGCTACTCTGAAAGGTTTTAAGGAAGATTCTTTGTATGTATTCATTAGGAATCTGTTGTATTATGGAAAAATCTGTACTATTATGATGAATAGATTTGGATAATATGTCTGAGAAGAAAACTTTGGTGTGCAATTTTTAATCAAAATTATCTATGCTTCTTATCGATTGTTCTCACATAACACATTTTGCAATTTAACTTTTCTCCTCTAGTAACAATATAATCAGTAAAATCTCCTAACATACAGTATGGTAAGACATATGTACATAACCTATCATTTGCAGGTGGCAGTGCTTAGATTTTTCTATTAGTCTTCCAGATCATATTTGATGTTTTAAAGCAACATAGCAACCTTTGATCCGAGTATAATGTAGACAGTGCAAATTTAATCTTAATCTCTACATGTCTGAATTCAAATTGTAATGAGTTCATGAAATAGCTTAAAATAAAATTATACTTCAACTGCTTGTGAAGTTTTATGACAAAATACCCACGGGATAGAGCTTTTTTTTTTTTTTAAAGAGCTGACTTAAACATGCATTAATTAAAATGAATTTGGTTTTTGGTTCTTTCAAATATTATCCAAATTTGACTGAAGAGTTAAGAAATGTGAGGATCAAAGCCAGGAGTGACAGTGATATTTAGATTTTATTTCTTGCCAAAGTGAAGTATTGATGAAAAATGAAAAGGTGGAAAAAACACCCTTTCTGCTATTTTTTTTTTTAGTATATCAAGCTGTGACTTAGTGATCAGATGGGCATAGGACATGACCTTAGTTTTTTAGTTCAGTAAAAGGCACTGAGGTGGGTTCATTGTCAAGTGGCTATGTCCTTGTAAGATGGAGGCCAAGTTTGAAAGAGTTTAAAAGGAAACTAAAATAAATCAATCTAAAACTATTAAATTAATTTTATTACAGTCTTTAATAGCCATTAGAACTGTTTCAGTCACTCTCGTCAGGATTCATCTGTAGTTCTCAAGTTGAAAGGTTAATGACTCATTTACTAAGCTATGCAGTTTTCTTTCATTTTTCATTTACAATTATCTCTACTTGTTATAAAACCCAAAACCACTTCCAAAATGTATTGTACTCATGCATCATTGCTGTCAATTAAAGTTATTAAATCATATATTCTAAAAAAATGAAATCCAAATATGCATTAATATATTTCAATCACTGAATAGCCACTTCTTGGCATTATGAATATGACAAATCTGGTATCAATGGCAGCTGGAGCCTAAAGTTAGCATTGCAACTGAACAGATGTTCATGCCTGAGGATTCAAATATTAGTTTTGAATGTTAGTTGTCCTGTGGTGGCCAGTGGAGGGAGGGGGGATGAGTAGGGGAAACCCTTTAAAAATGGCCACATAGGAGAGGCAGGAGCAGCTTGATAGAAGATGACATGGAAGAAAGCATTGACTGTTCATGGGAGAAGTAGGTGAAAGAATGAAAAAAGGCTAGCTTCATTGGCAGAGTAGAGAGGCAGAAGGTCATGGGATAAGAATGGGTAAGTAGAGTGGGGCAAGTTGTGAAGGGCCTTAAAGGTGAGAACAAGACGCCTGAGCTTGATTAGCAGGAATCGAGGGACTCAGTGAAGGGCTGTGGGTGAGGGAGAAATGGTAAGAATGAGTGGCAAGGTAAATGATATTAATAGCAGTATTACTTTATGGACTGTGTGGTTTGAGGGAAGGGCAGCCAATGTGGGTTTCAAAGAGAAGATTAATCAAAACAGGAGATAATGTTGGCCTGGATGAGTGTATCTGCCTAGGCAGAGAAACAAGTGTGGATCTTAGAGAAAGTGGCAAGAATAGATCCCTGACTAGAGATGTGTGACACAGAGGAGAGAGGAGTCAGCTGACTTCCATACGATAGGCCGGAGAGACAGGGATAGTGGTGGTGGTTTTAACAGCTCCAGATGATGAAGGATGACCAAGGTAAAAGCCAGGTTTGACACAGTTGTCTGTTGCAACTGTACAGTGCATTCTCACTTACAAATACTTTAAATTAGCAATTTTTCTTTCAAGTAAGTCTACTGACTCTTAACTGCATTAAGCCCCATTATAAATGACATCTTTCTAACACTCTGAATGCAAGTTAGCTCTTCCAAGAGGAATGTTTTAATGAGCTTGTTGCCATAGCAACTTTGCCTCAAATGACACACATGAAATATACAGATATCTTCCCAAAATATACTACTTACTACTATAACCGGCTCTCCAAACTTCGCTGTTTGTTCCTTTCAGAACAAAATAAATTGTGGTTATACCAATTATTACCAATAGTGAAGGCTGAGATTTTTGGCATTCCCCACAATTTATTTCACCCTTTTTTATTCCTCAGATATGTTACCTTGTTACTCTTAACTTGGTACAAAACAAAGAATTATTGTTATCAGCTCTATGGTAAATGATATTCTTAGTATTGATAGCCATCAGACCTCCAGCAAGGATGGGAATATTCACTGTAAATGTGTTCACAATGAAAATGTATTTAGCTTATGCTTCTTAATTCACATTAAAGGAGCTCTTCGCAGGTAGAAGTCCTTGGTCTTAACAAGATTTACTATGTTACATAATGAGAGATCCATTGACTTTGCAGATAGGTAACTGGGTGCAACATCTTGCCTTCAGTCTTCTTTTTGGAGCAGCTGCAGATAGGTAACTGGGTGCAACATCTTGCCTTCACTCTTCTTTTTGGAGCAGCTGCCTGTAGCCTATATGATTGTAATATTAATATTTTATACTGTGCTTTACAAACTTTAACTGTATAAATCTCACACTGCCTCCAAGATATGTTCAGTATTGTTATCCTCTATAGAGGGCAAAGCCAAGTATAGAATCCAATGGTCCCATAGACTTTAAGTCTTATGCACAATTCCAGTAGAACACTAGTCCTGAAATGTCAAAAAAGTTAATGTTATAATAACAGCCTGAATCAAAGGTTCATGCTGTTTACACTGAATACAGTTTTTTTTAGGCTATTACTCTGTATGGCTGGTGGGTATGTGATAGCCAGTCACCAGGGTCAATAGTCTTGTATTGTTTGGATCATCTGTTAAATACGTGAGGTAAAATCTCATGTCTACAGTCAATTCTTAGATTAGTAATGCCTTCTTCCTGGTCAAATGGCTGCCTCTTAGAAATATTTCCACTACTTCTGTGTTTTTTCAATTTCTTGTAAGCTTGGTTATTTTTTAATCTGTCACATTTGATTTTCCTTCATTCCACAGAGCTTTTTAAAGCACATTTTTAAATTTGTTAGGGTACAAGATGGACCCTTCCAGAAATTAAAATCCATTATCCACAGAACTTGCAGAGCATAGGCAGTAGCAACACATGCTACCGCACATTGCCCAGCCATACACTTCAGTCCTACCCAGGATGGTCAACATTTAGGCTGAAAGGACAATTTGGAGTCTGTACCTGTTCAGTCCTGAATCCTTTTGTGGATTGCTGGAGACTGCTAGTTGTGATACAGAGAGACAAGGTGAGTGAGATGATATCTTATTGGACCAATGTCTGTTTCTGAGAGAGACAAGCTTTCAAACTTATACAGAACTATTCCTCAGGTCATTTCTCCACTGGGAAATGGACTGGACCAACAACTGATTCCACACAAACCACTTGAACAAACACACTTTTGATCACCACGGAACTCAGTGAAATTAGAATCTTATTCCTATAATACAAGAACTAGGGGTCACCAAATGAAATTAATAGGCAGCAGGTTTAAAACAAATAAAAGGAAGTTCTTCTTCACGCAGCGCACAGTCAACTTGTGGAACTCCTTACCTGAGAAGGTTGTGAAGGTTAGGACTATAGCAGAGTTTAAAAGAGAACTGGATCAATTCATGGTGGTTAAGTCCATTAATGGCTATTAGCCAGGACAGGTAAGGAATGGTGTCCCTAGCCTCTGTCTGTCAGAGGATGGAGATGGATGGCAGGAGAGAGATCACTTGATAATTGCCTGTTAGGTTCACTCCCTCTGGGGCACCTGGCATTGGCCACTGTCGGTAGACAGGATACTGGGCTAGATGGACCTTTGGTCTGAACCGGTACGGCCTTTCTTATGTTCTTATGTAATCAGTGGGATATTGCAGAGATGAAAAGCTCTATATTCCACTACTAGTTCCCCAACCCATCAAGTCTCCTTGTTCTACAAACAGTTAGATATTTTTGCTCTTGTATTGAAATTAATTAGTAAAATTAAATTGTTTGTTAATGTGCTATGAAAAAATCAAGATATTTGAAAGCAAACTACTTTTATTATATTTCCTTATAAGATAAAATAAATTTAATACTTAATTTTTTATTATATACTTTGCCTGTATAAATCACTGCTTTACTGTATTTATTGTGCTATTTATTCGTCCTGAAAGCATACTGATATTTTTAAAAATGCAAAATCAGTTTCATCCAGATTGAATCACAAGATGTCGACAGGATCATATTTGGTTAAGGTTTGTGCAGTTTCTTGTAAAACTGTTTGTCTCAAGTATTATACTTTTCCAATTTCCACTCTGACTCATAGACGGAGAATGTAGTTTCTGAACAACTTTAACTAGTAAATGTATTGAAACGATCTGGGGACACTTGGAACTTTTCTGTATTTTCTAATTTGATTTGCTGGCCATCCCTTAACCCCTATTTTTAATCAGGATATAGCAGATATCCAAAATGTAACACACTGAAAATGTTAAGCTAGATATAAAGGCACATGAAACTTCTCATAGAGCTTTCTCAGTACAATAGCTGTAACAAGATGACACTGAGTTAGTCTCATGGCAGACTGTAAATGGAAGAAATAATACAAAACTCTGTTGTTACACAATTTACATTTTGAACATAGCATTATGGAACAAGAGGATACTATGTTTAAATACAGCTAAATTAAAACAGTGTATAGGCAGTGCATATTTAAACATTTTAGAACCAGCATGAAATGAACGTAACACTTAATTTAATGTTAATTATACAGCTTTACAAAATATTTTTCCTCATGCATTGTATTTGTTCAGTGGTTATCTCCATGTATAATAATATCAAATTATTATGCTGTCTCAGTCCTAAATCATATCACTTTTCACAGACCAGTAAATGACTTGTACTTAACAAAAGATATATTTATCGGTCTATATGGTGGATTTTAAATTGAACAGTTCCATACATAATTATCTTAATATTAGCTAATCAATCTTTAATTAAAATGTTAATTGCTAATCAAGATATTACATAAAATATAAAGCCTACAGTTAATTATTCTGTTTTTGCACAGGGAAGAAAACCACACATTTACATGACAGTGGGTTCTTTAGAATTGGAAATCAAGTGTCTTATGATAACCAGCTAAAAACATGTTACTGAACATGTAGGAGTTGCTAGCTCTCAAAGTGTAGGGAAAGGGAGGGTGTCAATTTTGTTCTGGTTAAAAATACTCCCTTTTTCAAAAGAGTTGGTAAAGTATGTGCAATAGCAATGCAGCAACTCTGGTTTGCCCCACGGGAAACACCTTGTGGGTGAAATCCTTGTCTGATTGTAGTCAGTGGGAGTTAGTTGTAGTCAGTGGGGCCAGGACTTCAACTGTGGCATCTTGAGTAGGTAGTTCAGAACTCAGACCCAATCAATCCTTGCTTTTTGGTTGAGCGTTCCTCTTTTAGTTTGATTTGTTGTTGTTGTTGGGGTGTGTGTGTGTGATTATGGTTACGTTGTAGGAATTGCGCTAAGATTACAGTCTCATTTGGGTAGGCCATAAAAGAGCTATCAAATGGGAATGTCTGTTTTTTGCCATTGAATTCGAGATAGATTCAAACAAATGAACTAGATGCAAAATATTGTATCCCATTATCTATTCCTTGATTTATTCAATCTACTTATTACATTTAATGACATTGAATTCAACAGCTGTAGTTACAGGTATACAGTTACAGCATATCACATTTATCAAGTAATAAAGGCATGCATGATTTCCATTTCAAAGTTCTACAAATGGATATGGCCAACCAATCCTTTTCGGAAACTGTCATGAGCTAAAGGATGGAGTTTAAACAAAAACTAAACACAATACAATTGTGTGGTGATTTTATACAAAGCATATTGTATAATTTTAAATAATGAATAATAGGAAACACTCAGTCGCTATATGCAGCCTATTACATTTGCTTTGGATCATTGAAATCCGTTCTCCCAATCTTAATGGCAACACAGGTGTTTTGCTTTTTTAACCTATTTTATTTTTAACTGAGATGCTAAGGAGGACACAATTTAGGCATGTGTTCACACTACAGACTTTTTAGAGTAGTTACACTAAGCTGCAAACTGTTCAAAACATATAACATTCAAAGCAATGTATTAAGTGAGAAAAATATATGTTTGCATATAGAGCACCATCTGGTGATTATTCCCCACCCTCTCCCCCCCAAATCTGTTGAGTTGCCAATCTGTTTAGTTTAAGAAGAAAGTATTTTGGCTCTTGTGAGTAGAAGGCAGGTGGTTGTCTGACTTCTTAAATACTAGCATTTGTTTTTTAAAAAGAAAAACACTATATACCATCAAACAATAAAAATATAAAATTATGTGTGCAGCATTGTAGAAGAGTTTTGAAAAATTACAAGAATAAATCCCAGTTCCACACAGTGTCTTAAAAGTCAAAGGTCTGATTGGAGTCTGACAGTTTGCCTGAGTAAGGAATGATTGTATGAAAATATCTTTTTTTGTTGTTTAAAACTTATATTTTCATCAAAGACCATCACCTTCTCACCTCACTTTTAATCTTGCTTCCCTTTCATTTTGTGTATTCCAGTGTTCTGTCCCACTTGTTGTAAAAGTCACTTAATCTCTGTTTGAAACTGTACATGATTTGCCCCAGCAGCATGGTTTCTCTAACAAGTTCATCCAAATGGATAAAGAGGAAGATGCCTTTGACATCTCTACAGTGCTAGGAGGATATATCCAGGCCTCAGTCAAGAGGTATAAAAGTGAGGTTATTTTAGGAATTATAGGATTTGTGTACATCACTTTGGTTTGGTGGCAAACCATGTGGGTTCACACTGAATGAAATATGGCACTATATTTGAAACATTTATTAGATGATGATATATGTGAATTATTTTTTAAAGCACTGCTATTTACCATACTTACTCTGCCCAGGCGATCTACTAGGCTGTAGGAGATATAGTTAGTCTGCATGAGTATTCTAGTAGTTTCAGTGTGAGTGTTTCGTACATACAAGGTTGGATTAAGGCTAAAATGGTCCTGAATCCACCATACGTTCAAAGTTAGACAATCTACTTCTGAATTTCATTGCCCCGCCCCCCGCCATCATCTTCCTCTCATATAGTCCCCTGCATATCACCTTTCTAACCAGTCCAAATCCACACCCCACAGTTAGGTATTCCTTCCCAGTCATCTGGAAGAGCTTTAATCTTCTCACTCTTGAGTCCTTGAACTGAGGGATCCTTTCCCCCTGTGGTATCTCCCAAGAACTAACTCTCTTTCTCCAGCAAAGCAGTACATCTGGCAACAATTAGCTATGCACAACACTATCACCTGGCACTCCTGCTTTGGCCTCCTCTAAAAGCAGTCCCCCTTCACTGTGATCTCAAGGAATCTATCTTCACTCAACCTGCTTAAGCAGGTTGAATAGTCTGTGGAACAAATTCGTTTGCACTTGAATTGTACTGTTTCCTTTTCTCAGCTGGAAACAGCGGGGCTAAGAGTGATTTCTTTCCTCTTGTTTCACAGGCTGGAACCAGGGAATCTAAAGACAAATCTGCTATTACTGAGATTGTCTGCAAAAGAATGGTATGAGTGATAAGATTCTAAATTAGCAAGAGTATAGAAACTAAAATAGATATAAAACTGATCTTTGCAAAATATCCCTGAAGTCATTAAGTGAATAATCTTGTAAATGAGGGGTTATATAACTATCACATTCTCTAGAAAAATATATTTGCCCTCTTAATTTGCCTTCAAGAGGTGAAGATATTTTGTTACCTGTAGTTGATTTAACCCTTGTGGAACTGAGACACTTCCAAATGAAGGAAACATGGCAAAAGGATTTGGGATCTGTCAGGGAAGAGGAATGTCTGTAGCAATTGGGAGGCAGAATACATCAAGATACCTGTTTTAAAGATTCTTGGCCTGCTTCCCTGCTGCCAGAAAGCACTGAACCAGCCACAAATGCCGATTAACAAACTGGTGAAAGCAGGTGTTGGCAAGCAGGTGAATAGATTGGGTGGAAGCAGGAAGGCAAAAGATGGGCTGCAAGAGTGGTGATTGGAGAAAGAAAGGGAGGAAGATTGGTGTGAAGTACTTTTTTTATGGGAGAGGATGAGAGAGGGTAGATCACCCAAAGGGCTAATGTAAATTTTGGGGAGAATGAGAAAGGATCTGCATCTTTGGGACACGATTTTGGGAGAAAAGAGAGATTTCATCTGCACTAAAGGTGCGGGTGTTTTGTTTTATTGATTTATTTTAAAATAAGTAGATTCGTACTGACTCTGTAAAGTGCTCTCACATTTATCTTGAATAAAGATCCCTGGAGCTTCAACCTTTTTGTTAAACTATCTTTAAAAAAAGCTTTAAGTGAAAGTTTAACAATTCCTCTCCTCCAGTAAAGATTGTTCAATAAAATAATAACTGAGCAACTCTTGGCCAGACTCCAGAGTTCAGACCCAAAAAGCTGTGGCTGGGAGGATAACTTTCTTGATTTTCGCTGCCACACAGACAGAGCTTTTGGGAGGGGCTGGCATCGGGAAGACTTGATAGCGCACCCTCTTTCTCATGTTCATGCTCCTACATGAGCACTCTTCAGAGAAAGCTTTGTGAGGTTTGGGCACTTGCTCCTGGGCCAGTTGGCAGTCAGGCAGTGTTAACATACTACTTCTACCCACACATGCATCACTATGGCCCTGAATTTGGCCTTTCATCTTCAACTCTTTCTTAAAATGTCTAAATGTACCTTTTAGGTGAAATCTCAGTTATCTTCTCTTAAGGCAAGTCTACACCATAGTGTTACATTGGTGCAGCTGCGCCGCTGTAGCGCATCTAATGAAGACGTGCTATGCCAACAGGAGAGTGCTCTACCATCGGCATAATTACTCCACCTCAATGAGAAGCATAACTATGTCATCAGGAGAGCATCTCCCACCGACATAGCGCCAGTGTGGACAATGCGAAACTTGCGTCACTCAGGGAGGGGAGTGCTTCTTCACACCCCTGAGCGACATAAGTTAGATCGACTTAACCAGTAGTGTAGGTCTGTCCGTAGATTTTCAATATGAGGCATATGTAAATCTAGTTTTTGCTCTTAAGCCATAAGACTATTGATGCTGTTTTAGAAGTCATTTTTTTGCAAAAGTAGCCTTTTAAAATACATCTGATAAAAATGTAAACAAACTCTTTACATCAGTGACATACAGAAGGCCTTCTCATTGCCTTCCCAAGATGAGGATCATTTCCAGTTTACTTCTAATACTCTTGCTAATTTAAAATGTCATGCTTAATAACCATCTGTTGATTTAATAAAAGATAATTCTCTTGGATAGCCTAGTTAAGCTGGGCAGTTTGTTTACACTGGGTTCCTGCCCAAGAGCAAGTTATAACAAAGCCTAACAAATTATACAACAAATAAATCAAAGCATAGCCACGGGCCAAATTCTGCACTGATTTGCACACTGTACAACCACAGTCAGGCCATAATGTGGCTTATAGAGACAAATTATGTAATATGCCCACAAGTTGATGTGATCTTACATAATAAATTACAGATTTCCTTGTTATAGGTATAGTGTAAAATTTTTTGGTTAAAGAAGAATGTTCATACTGAAGCAAACTTGAAATGGAATATTTATTTACTTAGGGCCAGATTGTCCAAGAATTTAGGTGTGTGTGCGCACAGCAAATGCAATTGTGTTTCCTATCTTACGCCTACAGATACCATGGCTGTATGTGCAAACTGTGTAATTACCCACACAATTTTTTTGAGTAACAGGCGCAGGCAAAAGCAAATAGTATAACTTGAGGGGGAAAAAAATCATTTAATTTTTTTTTTTTCATATTTAGTTTTAGCTTTTAAGGTAATTCTGCTTCAAAAAGGATGATTGGATCCTGAGTTGGCTTATCAGTGTTTATTTGGAGTGCACACAGCTCCAGTAAAGACATAACTGATCAAAAACCTTTTGCAGACAGAGGTGCCTATCAGGAAAAGAGCAGTTCGGCCATGTAAAGGTGTGATTAAAATAGTCATAATAGAAACAGCAGCAACTATTAGCACAAATTGTAGTATTAATTTGACTAACTTGGCCCACACCTAGAGTTCATAAATGCACACATGGGAACCTCTGAATCAGTCAGCTCTAATTGCATCATTTAACCTGAGCATTTTTAATGTGAACATTTTATGCCTAAAAATTATCTTCTAATTTGGATTTTTTTTCTCATGTCCAATTATTTGGTTCTACTCCAATTGTTTTTCTTTTCCTTCAGAAAATAGTAAATAATTTAATATGCTTGGCTAAATCCAGCAATAACTGCCTGGGAGTTTTGCTGGAGTAATGAATGCAGAATCTTGCTCTGTCATTGTGGTGATGACAAAACTTTAGCCAACATTGTACTGAAAGTACCACATTGGTCATTGTCACTGAAGATCTACTCAAGTGCATAAAGTAACACACATGCTTGAGGCTCTGATCTTGCAATATGAAGTGTGTGGTGTGTACTAGGGGAGAGGCATAGCTCAGTGGTTTGAGCATTGGCCCCCCCTAAACCCATGGTTGTGAGTTCAATCCTTGAGGGGGGGGGGCATTTACAGATCTGGGGCAAAAAAACTGGTCCTGCTAGTGAAGGCAGGGGACTGGACTTGTTGGCCTTTCAAGGTCCTTTCCAGCTGTATGAGATAGGTATAGCTCCATATATTATATTATTTTTTAATACAAACTAAAATTTCATACAATGACTTGTTTATATTGCTTTATATACTATACACTGAAATGTAAGTACAATATTTATATTCCAATTGATTTATTTTAAAATTATATGGTAAAAATTAGAAAGTAAATAATTTTTCAGTAATAATGTACTGTGACACTTGTATTTTTATGTCTGATTTTGTGAACAAGTAGTTTTTAAGTGAAGTGTAACTTGGGAGTACAGGAGAGATCAGATTACTGAAAGGGGTACAGTAGTCTGGAAAAATTGAGAGCCACTGGTGTAGCTTAACATATGTTTAGTCATATTCTTAATGTTTATGTTTGTTTATGTAATGGTGACCAACACATGTCTTGTTAACTAGATGGCAACTTTTTACTCATGATTTGTAAAATGCACTTGGATTTAATTAAAATGGATTCAATTAAATGTACAAAAATATTGTTTGAAAATTCCCTTTACTGGATATCTAAGGCGGGGAATAAATTAACAAAATATATTTAAAATTATATGATGTTTTAAAATATGTATTGACTTTAACTAGTGAATTGATGGATGGTTTCTGGTCATCCTGGGCTAGATTTTCAAAGATATTTGTGCCTAAAGATGCATATAGGTGCCTATTAGGATTTTCAAAAGTGCGTAAACAAGCTATGTGCCTAACTCCCATTCAAATCAAAGGGGATTAGTTAGGCAGCTAACCTGCTTAGGAGCTTTTGAAAAGTCACAGTAGGTATTTATGTGCTTCTGTAGGTGCTTAAATACCTTTGCAAATGTGGTCCCATGTCCTTCAAGTTTTTTGAATGAGTAGATCTCAGCCTCTCCCACCTGGTCTTTATTCATAGACTGGAAGAAGAAAAAATGCTTTCTGTTCTTTCAATTCCCAATCAGTTACTCGATTTTGAATGAACTAGTCCAGATGAAGAAAACATTCTCTCCACACCTGCAGACTACACTGGAAGCAAAATTAAGGCAAAAGCTTTTCTGCATAACAGAAACTGAAAGTACTTGCATTAGGAAAAATGTAAATACCATGATTGACTCCATTGTACAGACTGAAAATAATATGTAGTACATGACATTCTGACTTACTTATAAACTTGAGTTGCTTTCAAAAGTTACATATTTTCCCCCTTGATGCTGTAGATAATTAAAAAAGCAGCACCCTTTAACTCACTAAAATTTGAGGCGGGCTCATTGATGCAGCAAACTATATTTGTATTTACATTATTTCAATAGGTTTTATTAAGACCTGAACATATGTTGTCATAACTTCAAGTGTACCTTTAAACCAATTTTTAAAATAAAAATGTACTGAATTGAAATTTAAAAATCAAATGTAATTTAAACAAATCATCCAAGTTTAGTTTAAAACTAGGTATCTATCAAGTTCACATAAAATATACTTCCTCAATACAGCTAAACCCTGTCTGTTACCTGACCAAATTGTTGTGAACTAGAACGGAGTGATCGCTAGAAAATATAGTGATAGTTGGAAGTTTGTTGTATAAAAGTAATGAGTTTGGTTCACTATTATTTGTAGGATTATATTATTTGTAATTGGTGTATTTCTGGCTGGTATGTGTATAAATATTCATAAATCCCTAAAGATTCACAAATGTTACCACAACTAATTTAATCAGCTCTAACTTGGTGCCCGCTTGGCCACAGCCAAATTGAAATACTCCATTGAAATACTTCTTACTGTGCTCAAAATTCCGTGAGCCAGGGGTTTGTGTCCTGTTAATGCAACTGAAATGTTCCTATTGATAAAGGGGAAAACAAATTATTGTGTGCATGGGACACACAGAACCTCTGCTAACAAGATTTTAGAAGCAAATTCCCATAAAAAAAATTGAAAAGCAGATTTAATAGTGTTACTTGTCACTTTTCCCATAAAATAGTTAGGCACTTTTATTGAGTTTGAAATGATGTATTATAAACTATTTTTGGATGATAAAACTGACATTTAAAAAAAAATAAAAACAAACATGCATACATCAAACATTGATAGGATTTGAACTCAGTACTTGATATTGCTGCCATCTGTTTTATCTGCTGCATTAAACAGACTGGTTAGCAGCCATGAGATTTAGAGCTTTTATGGCTACCAGAGAAAGCCCATATTGTTCTAGGAATGCAAAAATGTCAATGCAGATAAAAGTTGATGTGACTCACAGATGACACAGTAAATTAACAAACTATTTTTTGTTCATTTTAGCTATGGTTATCTCAATAGACAGACTACATACTTAAATGATGGACTCAGTATATTTGATACTGAAGTGACAAGGTCACTTTAAAAACTAAGAAAAATCCTTTAAATTTAAATTGAAAACCATACATCAGTGCATGATAATACTCTCTCAAAAACTATTTTGCTTTTCACCTTTGTTTCTTTGCTGACTGTGTCCAGTCTCATCATTTCTTCTGTTACCATCTATCTTTTTGGGCCAAATCATGGCATTCAATGTGTTTTTAAAAAAAAACAAAAATAAGAAAAAAAAAAAACTCTCTTAGGGTAGTCAAAGTTTAAATGGATCCCAACTTAAAAAATTGTTAGAAATAATTTTAGGAATTGCACTCCCTAAGTCTGCCTACTAATTTTTGTGTTTTGGCAATCACAAACCTCCCCTGTTGCTGTGTAAGCGAGCCAGAGAAACAGGGGGAAATGACTGATTATACACAAATGTTTAGAGTAAGCAAATTACAAATATAGAAAGAAAATAATTTTGTTTATCTAATCTTTCTGTTTCATTCATCTAAGGTGTTAATAATAGGTAGGAAAATATTCAGCGGACATTTCAGTTGACAATGTCCCTTTTTTGTGAAAATCTCTCCATTTTTATTCCATGGAATTTCTGTTGTATCTGATGGGAAAGGTTTGGCAGTCTGAAGAATCAGAAGCACTGTCTCCTGCCATATATGTCCCAAAAATTGACATGGGAAATCCTTCAGATCTCCGGTATCCCCAGAAAGCCAGACACCGCCTGTGGTAATGCCTGGATTTCCTACACTTGTGACAGTATGGTTTCCTTACTAGCTACACTTCCCTGTCCTGCCTTGTCCAAAACAAACCCTCAGAGGTTTGAAGATTCAGAAAAGGGAAACTATATATGCATGGATTGTGAGGGTAACATTAATTCCAGTAGATGCTCTACTGTGGGTTTGTCACCTACAGTACTGTCTACTACTTTCCCTTTCTCTACCTAAAAAGCCCCACAGAGTCCTGGTATGGAGAGTTCAAATGGAGGAACTTCCGTGGGATTAGAGAGATGTTTCACTCCCCTCCTTTTAACATTTTTTTAGGCATTTGAGCAGATTTCCTGCATCTTTTAAGTCCACTTTCCGGCTAAAATCAGGTTCGCTTACAATGCAACATCTAGATTAGGGGTTGGCAACCTTTCCGAAGTTGTGTGTCGAGTCTTCATTTATTCACTCTAATTTAAGGTTTTGCATGCCAGTAATACATGTTAACGTTTTTAGAAGGTCTCTTTCTATAAGTCTATAATGTATAACTAAACTATTGTTGTCTGTAAAGTAAATAAGGTTTTTAAAATGTTTAAGAAGCTTAATTTAAAATTAAATTAAAATGCAGAGCCCCCAAACCGGTGGCCAGGACCCGGGTAGTTTGAGTGCCACTGAAAATCAGCTCGCGTGCTGCCTTCGGCATGCATGCCATAGGTTGCCTACCCCTGATCTAGATAATCAATTGGGGCAGGGTTCTTACATATTTAGAAAGGGTTATATAAAATAATTAAGAAACAGAAATACAGAAAGAATGAAGTTGTGAATGCCTGATGGTTTCAGAAATGCTCCAGATTTTCTATTATGTACTGTATGCTGTAGATAGGAACACTAACGGTATCGTGTTTTTTTTTTTTTTGTTTTGTTTTGTTTTTTTAATAAACTGGTCTTTAAGTCACTACTGTGACTCTCAATTGGTTTCAGTAAAAATGTATTGGTTTTAGGGGGAATGTATTGGTTTTAATAAAAACCTAGTCTCAGATGTAGTTTTATTGGTTTGAGTTAAAATACATTGATTTTGGCTGAAATATTTGGGCTTTGGGTTAGATGTAGTTATTTTAGTAGTAATGCGTTGGAGATGGTGGAATTCTTTTTGTTTCAAATGTCTCCATTTAAAGGAAAATTTATTGTTTTAAAGAAATTATACAGGCATTAATCAGTCAGGCATCGTATCTACAGAGCCTGCCATTCTTTCTAGAACATAAACTCCACTGTTATGGCCCTCAAAGGAGAGAATGTTTTAATCTTATTTTTGAATGAAGGTAATTGTAAATCTATTCTGTAAAATGTTGTTTGTCTTATTAAAGTACTGTCTTAATTAAGTTACAGAGATTTCTCTCTTAATTCAAGGATAACAAGGCTGCTTGACTAATGCCTACTTACTTTCTTCAACCTGTGCAATTTAATTAAAGTGAGGGAGGTGAGGCATTATGCTTTGTTCACAAATCTGAGAGCCAGAAACTCTTGGGTTCTATTGCAAACCTGACACTGACTCCTATGTCCCTGAGCAAATCACTTAGGCTATGTCTACACTACAAACTGTACATTTAAACAGCAAAGAAGCCCCAGGAGCAGGGGTGGCAGCAGCCGAGCACAGTTTAGGTGTGATGAGGGCTTACCCGCCTGAAACTAGAGGGCACTTACTTGGCCTGGCAAAACTGAGCATCTGCTGCCACTACCCATGCTACCATGGCTATACAGCACACACTCTCTTTATTTGCGCTAGCTAGCTTGTGTATGTGAGTAGGGGAATCATACCCGTGGCTCCTAGTGTAGACTTAGCCTTGCCCTCACCGATGCCGATTCTCATCTCCCTTGTACCATCATAAATTTTCCATCATCCTTTTGAAGTCAATGGTATTACTCTAAAATTAGAATTTTTCCTTTTGAGTTTGCTTATCTATCTGTAAAATGGGAACAGTTTCCTACCTCACAGGGTTGTAGTAAAATTAATTAGGTAATGTTTTAAAAGCACTCTGAAGATAAGAAGTGTGGCTTAAGTGCCAAATTCTATCATTAATGGATGGAGTGAGTTTTACTGAATCCAATAAATTTTACTTGGAATTAATACCCCATTGCATGAAAGAAAATACTATATTTGAAACAAAACCAGGGCCAAAATATTTAAACTCAAGCCAATGACTGTTTAACTTTGCCAACAAATTATTCTTGCTAATGTACAGCCATTATGCAACTATCATCTGCACTTTGGTTATTACTGTCCTCAGAGCATCCAATATATATATATATATATGCCCACAACAGATATGAGCCCAGATTTTCCCCCCTCCCCCCAAGATGAAACACACCAGAAGGGATTTTGGGGAGGAAATCTTGGAAGCATTCCCACACTGAGATCTCCCCACTTTCTCCAGTCTATGAAGGGCAGGCTTTGCCATCCAGCCCTCTACCTCCAGGAAAATTGCAGAGCCCACCTCTCCCCATGAAGCACTCAGTCGCCTGGACTTCCTCACCCCTAGATCCCTGGAAGCATGGGTCCAATAAACCTGCACTACCAGTTCCTCTCCCTAATCATGGGTGTCCCGGAATGCATGGCTGGTGAGATCCACAGTAAAGACAACAAAGCCTAAGGCTGTATTGTTTTTTCTGGAGAGGGAAGAAACAATGCATGTTCCCCTCACTCCTGTTCCCACCCACAGCTCTGCCTCTGGCCCACCCCTTCCTTTACAATTTCCACGCTCTCTGCCCGCGTGTGCTTGCGGGATGCCCAGGAGGTGGCTGATTTTACATGGTCTGCTACAAATACAGGCCATGATTACCATAGCTTCTGAACTATTCCTAACCCAGTTGCTACACTCAGCCCCAGGATAGTCAATTGTATCTAATTTTAAAATGAGTTACACTGAGTAACATGAGTGCTTTCTGTGAACTCAGGAATGACTGTCCTGGACTAATTGACTCAATCTTCAGCCTCAGTTCTTTTAGTCGAAGATATGTTAATTGCACTGTCTCATACGTAGGACAGCACCTGGAGCTATTCAATAGATCAGGAGTGGCCAACCCGAGCCTGAGAAGGAGCCAGAATTTACCAATGTACATTGTCAACGAGCAAAAGTAATATATGTCAGCAGCCCCCTATCCGCTACTCCCCACCCCCGCTCCCAGTGCCTCCCACCCACCAGCAGCCCCGCTGATCAGCGCCTCCCCGTTACCCCACACCTCCCAATCAGCCATTTTGTGGCATGCAGGAGGCTCGGAGGGGAGATGTGGGGGGAGGCAGAGAAGCGAGGACACAGCAGGCTCAGGGGAAGGTGTGGGAAGAGGTGGAGTGGGGGCAGGGCCTGTGGCAGAGCCGGGGTTGAGCAATGAGCATCCCCTGGCACATTGGAAAGTTGGCGCCTGTAGCTCCAGCCCTGGAGTCGGTGCCTAAACGAGGAGCCGCATATTAACTTCTGAAGAGCCGCATGTGGCTCCGGAGCCACAGGTTGGCCACCCCTGCAATAGATACATATGTATCTACATGTGGGTTGTTATTAAAAAGTTAACATTTACCACCAATTGCTATGCTATTGTATCTGTACTTAAAATAGGAAATGATCAGTATCTTAGACACTGCAATATGACAACCATTGGTAAAGGTGTTCCCCCCCCCCCACAAATAGTAACCACTGTGCTTTGTGAGTCTCAAAAATCCAAATTCTGAGCAACCCACAAAATTCTATCATAAATCCTTGAGTGTTCCAAAACGTGTATAATATACAGATTGAGAGTTGGTAAATAGAGGAGTGTTGTCAAAATCTGTGGCTAGCCCATAGTGATGATTGGCAAAAAAATATTGCCAGTGCAAGCAGATGCAATTTCAGTGAATGTGTTGGCCTTGCCCCCTCTGATGCCAGCAGTAAAATTGAGTCATTGGCTAAGCTGCTTATGCGTGGCAATCTGGTCCTGTGTTCACAAATCTATTCCATTGTTCATAATTAGTATGTTTGGTGGGGTTTTTTTTGTTTTTTGTTTTTTTTTTTTGTTTTTTTACTGTGGACAATAACATCTACACTGTGGAATGAATTTGCAGATTTTGATGCAATTAACTTCATATATCAAACAGATATATATCATAACAGCGTAGTAGGTTTGAAATCTGATCCATGCATTGACCAATGTCAGTTAAATATAAACCAAATCAATTTTCAACCCAACATTTTAACAATTGTATGTACAGAATGTTGTTTGCAGGTATTTAACACGTGCAAAACATACATTTTATAAAATAATGTGGTTCTGCGTGGTGCATCTGAGCTTTACAGGCTGAATTCTCTCTTCACAGTTGTTGGTTCAGGTCACAGTAAACTCAGTGGGAGGTGTATATTCGTATCTAAGGATTCTGTTTTAGTTCTATATATTTTATACTGCAAATCAGTATTTTATTTACAAACTACACAGTCCATCTGCATATAAGAGTCCTATTAACTTTAATGGGAATTTTGCACAACTAATTAAAGCAAATGGACCTCTGTGTTAAAATTCAAACTAAAGTGGCTTATAAGCAAATTAATTACTTGCACACACCTAAATAATTATCCTATATTAATACACTCCAGTTGCAAACTTACATTATATATGTTAATCAGTTTGTCATGAATGAATCCATTTTATATACAGACTAATAAAATGGACATATAACATTTTATTCACAAAACAATGTAACAAGCAAACAGATTTCTGTACAAGCATAGTTTAATTTTAAAATATGAATTAGAGATTAAATCTATGTGCCTGTTATATGAATCCATATAACTTGTATGAATCAATGTGATAAACAACCAGTCTTAAATTCTGACATGTTTGGTACATCATTATTAGTTAGATTGTGTATGAAAAGTTTCTGGTTTTAAGATAGGTTGAGAAACAGCTCAGATTTTAATTAAAAGTTTTACCTTTGGTTTTAAAAAGGCCATTTTAGCCGAGGGGAGATACTGTCCCTTTATAGCAGAGCATCCAACTTCTTTCCTAATTGAGGTTATTTGTTGGCTACAGCAGAGTTATCCGTTTTACTGTTATAGGGGACAAAATTCTGAAATTCAGTATATGCAATAGTTCTTTCCGTGCAGGAGTGTTCACATCTTTCTCCTATTTGCATCACTAGATAACTGGTGTTTAAAAAAGAATAACATTCTTAATTTTAGGGAAATGTATGATATTTACTATGGAGTGAAAATGATTCCATGAAATTGTCTACCCATGAGGTCAAAGTGCACACTCATACCCAACTACAAATTAAATGTTGAGCTGCCTCCTTGTCTTTATCGTCCCATGTACTCCTGACATTTTTTGCCTATTCTGATGAAACAAGTAGCTAGTCCAAAATGTTCTAATGCAAAGGAATTGCACCAAATCTGTACAGCATTCTGAATGTACAATGACATGAAAGGGGGCAAGTAAGTTTTAGAAGTGAATTATTAAAATTACAAAAGAAATAGCCCATCTGAATACACCAAACAGAGTATATAAAAAGGATAGGTGTATAATAATTGATGGTTTGTTATCTTAATGTTTTGAATTAAAACTCCCTACAGAACCAAATGAAACCCTATAGTAATTCTAAAGTGTCCTTTTTATAAGGAGAAACCGTTAACTCGCAGCAGGAGCACTATCTGGAAGGGAGGTCAGCCCTTGGCTAAAATGTAAGGTAATATATCATGGAAGAGTAATTAATCAGACTGAGGAGGACACAAACAATAGATTCACAAGGGCAATCAAGAGAGTATAAAGCAACATGAGAGATACCAGAGGAAACAGCTTGGTGTCTTGATCTTACTGAGACTTTGATCTCTTCCTAGTGCTATTGATTGTGATTCTACAGTTAGGGTTGTAAGTGTGCTTCCATTATAAGCCATGAATTTAAAAAAGTTTTATAATGGGACTCTAACTATTTTCTCGGTGGGGAAATTTACTGAAAATACTACATGTTTGCCAAAGAGCAAATTATTTTATAAACCTGAAAAAAAGGTTTTGGTCACTATCTGAATTTTTTTTTACCTCTGTGTGTGTGTGTGTGTGTGTGTGTGTGTGTGAGAAACTAACAAGAATGTGCATTTCACTGCTGGTAGGCTCTATGCTAACACACACACACACACACACACACTTGAATGTAGGAAATCTGCATTGATGTACCTTATTGCAGATAGGACCTTACAAGGGCTTTCCTCTGTGCTAGGCTTACATTCATGCAGTCTTACTGAAATCAGTGAGACCCTGCACGGGCACAGGAGTCTGTGCCAGCAGACCAAATGCAAGCTAGGTCTCTTGGATTTTCAGCTCTTTGGGGTAGGGAACTGTGCACCTCTTAGCATATTTTGGGTGCTACAAAATATACTAATAACTGCCATGTGTTCAGGCCACCTGCATCATAGATCTCTTTCTAAGGAAACTCTCTTCATCCTTCTCAGGTACTGAAGGCTCCTTCTTTTTGTGACTACTTTAGCTATTAAACAAAAGTTAGGCTTGGTCTATACTACAGAGTTAGGTTGGCATAAGGCAGCTTATGTCAGCATAATGATGTCAGTGCCCTACAATGCTGCTTCCGCTGAAGTAAGTGGCCTGCTACACTGACATCATAACTCCACCTCCCTGAGAGTCATAGCGCTTATGTTGGTGCAGTTAGGGTGACACAGTGTCCGTGTAGATACTCCATTACTTACATCAGCTGGTGGCTGTCATTCTTGCCAGTTTCTGGCTGTGAGCCCAGCACCCGGCTCAATTAGCACAGAGCCTACCAGCTGTGAAATGTACATTCTTGTCAGTTTCACAGCTCCAGCTGTGAGCCCTGCTGGTCTGAGCTGGAGGCCGCCATGAAACGGACAATTTCACTTCTGATGGGCTCTGTGCTATGAAATTGAGTCTGCACCAGGCTCACAGCTTGGACTGTCACCCTGGGACGGGTGGGGGGCTTCAGCTGTCAGTGCCTCACAATTTCCCACTTCAGTCAGTGCAAGTGCTCCTGGTGAGGATGCTCACCACTTGCAGAAGGAGGGTAGTGTGGATACCAACAACAGACTGAATTACTGTGGTGGCTGTAGGTCCACCTCAATTAAATCAATCTAATTTTGTAGTGTAGACAAGCCCTTAGGTTTGAGTAATTAAGACCAGATATCCCTGCCTTCCACAATCTTGTTCAACTGTTAAATCACTTGTCCACAGGTGACCTTTATCGGTCAAACAGAAACCATTTTCTTCTAGTACGGTTATCTAAAGACGTGCTCTTTCATTTCTAGACGTCATGTAAGATCAGTATCGTCAGTCCTTAGTTTGAAAAATAATCAGTAGGAAAAGTTGTCCTGTCACATTGATGGAGTGACTAAGGCCCTGGTCCTGCAAAGACTTACTTTTAAGCGCTTGAGTATCCCATTTTGTTGAATAGGGCTACTGATGTGCTTAATCCAGAGAAATGTAGTGCTGGAAGGGACCTCAAGAGATCATCTAGTCCAGCCCCCAGAGCTGAGGCAAGATCATGTATATCTAGACCATCCCTGATTGGTATTTGTCCAGCTTTTTTCTTAGAAAACCTCCAGTGACAGGGATTCGAAAACCTCCAGTGACAGGGATTCAATAACCTCCTTTGGAAGTCTATTCCAGTACTTAATTATCTTTATATTTGGAAAGTTCTTACTAATATCTCACCTAAATCTCTCTTGCTGCAGATTAAGCCCATTACATCTTGACCTCCTTCAGTGGACATGTAGAACAATTGATCACCATCCTCTTTATAACAGCTCGTAGTGTATTTGAAGACTGTTATCAGGTCTCCCCTCAATCATCTTTTCTCAAGACTAAATATGCCTGGTATTTTTTAGCCCTTTGTTATAGGTCAGGTTCCCTAAATCTTTTCTCATTTTTTGTTGTTGTTCTCTTGGGGACTCTCTTCAAATTGCCCACTTCTGTTATAGCATAGCATCCAGAAATGGACTCAATACTCCAGCTGAAGTCTCACCAGTGCCCAGTAGCATGGGCCAATTACCTCTCATGTCTTACATATGACATGTCTGTTAATATACCTCATAGCAATATTAACCTTTTTTGCAACTGCATCACTTTGATGGTTCATATTCAATTTCTGATGACTGTTACCCCAGATCCTTTATACCAGTTAATGTTAAACACATGGGTAGCTCTTTGCAGGATTGAGGCCTGTCTCAGAGCACAAGAGAAATGATTTTACTGTTCTCAAACTCGTACTCACTCTTTGTTCAACTTGCAAAACCACCCAACAGTTTACCTCAAGAGAGACCCAGGATTGAAAGAGCAGGAAGTTGAAGGTCAAGGTTGAAATATGTCAACAGAGCTTCCAATTAGAGCTGCTTGGGAATTTCTCAGTAAAACATTTCTGAAAATGCCGTTTCATCAAAACTGAAACTTTTTTGCACAAACACACGTTTTAACAAAACGTGGATCTGGAAAGTTTCTGAGGTTCAGGATTTTTTTTTTTTTGCACATCCCAGGGGAATGCCCTATCCACTATACTATTGGCTGTTCTGGGATGGGTGGGACTCTTGATTTTTCATAAAATATTTTGAAAGGGCTTGTTTTTAGTCTGCATCAAAGTTAAAGCAAATTTTGAAACTTCAAAAATTTTTACAAAACAGAATTATTGTTATCCAGCTAGACCTACTTCTCACATGCTGACTAGGGTTCATGTGTACCATTGACCACCTTGGGACATTGGCCTGCAGAGTCAAAAAAAGGAGAAAGCTTTGGAGCCAAATGTACTAGATGCACTTCTGTCCTTTCTGGTGCATATGTATAGAATAGCTGAGAACTGTAACATATGAAACAGTGAGATACGTTATGGTCTTAGTGTGGTAACTCTCCCACAATATACGCAAATTAATTTACTGCATCATCGGTTCCATTTACCTACAAAGTAAACAGAGATTTAAAACATATTTTTGTATTTTTCTGTTATTGACAAAATAATATTTGGCAATTAATTGCTGTACTTTTGTTACTATTTATAAAATAATATTAGAAACAAACAAGATTTAACACAAGAGGGGCTACTGGCATATGCAACTCACTTCAGGCCAGATTTTCAAGTGATCAGTACCTAGCAGCTCTCCTTGAGAACAATGGCAGCTGCTGAGTGCTTAGCACTTTCTAAAATAAATTAATTTTTACAGTGTGTACCATTAGATGTGTTCCTAAAATATTGCACAGTGAAAGAATCATAATATAAATCTTACTTGTTTAAAACCTCTCTTTATGATAGATTCTTATAGCTCTTTGGTCTACCAAGTAATTAATTTTAAAATCTTAGATAAATACATATTCTGTCTGCATGTAAATTGATCTGGAGAGCTGTTATGTTGTGTAGACTGTCTAATGCATATTTTTAAGATTGTCTGTACTCCTGTATTTATATAATAGACTATTCCATGATTCCAGAATCATGATAGACTTTCATGATAACTATATTATCATCCACTTCATCACTCTGAGCCATCTCATGGGGTTTGGCTTTCTAATCCCTCTGTTTTCCTAGGGAGAGAATGGGGTTCTATCTCCATCCACAGGCTTGACTGACTGCTCTTACCCTTAAGGAGATTGCCTTAAGGAGACGGAATATGACATGAATTATGGGTTCCAGAGCTAAAATTTTCAAAACTAGGACTCTAAAGTTAGGCTCATAAATCCATATTTAACCATTTAAATATATAGCATGATTTCAGAAATGCTGATCACCCCACAGCTCCCTTTGAAGACAATGAGAGCTTCTGGATGCTTGACACTTTCCAAAAGTAGGCTACTTATTTAGGATCCTATTTTTGAAAATCCTGTTCTAGGTTCCTTTTCTTTACTTGGACCAGTAAAACTTTAGCCACTCCAGTTCTTAAAGTCCCAAACATAAGTATCCTGTGAGCTTACTGCAATCTCAGCTTGCAATTTTTCATCTGTCACCATAACCAGAGACTGGCACCATATATTGGTGGTTCTTATTGATCTTAGCCATGGTGGCTCTTATTTTTGTTGTTTAGACATAGCTACAATCTTTGTAAGGAACAAATGTTAGCTAACAGTTTCATGTTAGTAAATAAGGAGAAGTGCTATAATCTAAGAAAATATTATATATGAATGCCAGGGGTCTTGAACTACTGATGGGGGAAGCTTAAGGTTCAGAGGTTCATTTTGACTTATTGCTGAACTGGGAGATGAGGTGGGAAGGCAATAGGGCAGTGGTTTTCAACCTGTGGTGCTCGGATCCCTGGGACTCTGCAGACTACATCTAAGATTTCCAAAGGAGTCTGCACCTCCATTTGAATCATTTAGGGGTCTGCAAATGAAAAAAGTTTGAAAAATCACGAAAATAGGGGACTTCAGGCCCAGACCTGCATACTCTTCACCAATAACAAATGTCTTAGGTCTGATACTCCCAACTGAACTGACATTCAATAGATATACAAATAATAAGTGTTGTTATTTGTTTTGCTTTAAAAAGTAAAGCGATGGCACCAAGCTCAGCCATTTACAAGTTGAAAATGTCTGACAGGTGAGTATTGAGGTATGATTAAATGACTGGAAAAGTGAATAAAAACGTAACTGAACACATTACTGAAATAGTTTCCATGGGAACATAAATGTGACCCTCCCCTCATGACTTATTCAGCCATTTCATTGCATTGTTTATTCTGACCTTACATTTTTAAAGTACATGTTTGAAAAGTCAAGCATTTGAGAATTCTAGCAAGAGATCGTTATATTAATGGACCCTGAAATGCCTTAAACTCAAATGTTCAAGTTAATGGTTACCAATGGCACACACAGAATCTGAAATATAAGTCACTAAATGATGTTCATTTCCACTTTACCGGCAACAAAGTTTTACTCAGCTGTTTTATTACTCTGACTGGGCAATCTTGCTCCAGAATCTTTTGCAATATTTGTCATGATGGTATTGGAATGCATCAAAAATAAATGCCAGTAACATTCAATAGCATCCTTTCTCTAATCCATAACTCTGGAATATGAAAGCATTTCACTGCACTGTACTGATTGTTGATAAATATAGAGAATGAAAGAGTGAATTACTGCTCGGTAATTCCTGTGTGTAAATCCACATTCAGGAATACTTACAAAACCAATGTACCTTATGTGACCTTGTCAAACCTAGTTATAGACTGAACAGTCAATAGTTTTTGTAACTAGAGATTGATAAAATGTGAGCAATACTCATTCTATAAAATAGTTTTCAGCTGCAAGTCACATGAGCTTGCGTAAACCACTTGGATCCATATATAATTAAACAGTTCTCTGACACAACTTTAACTATGGCTTCATTGCTGCTGCACCACAGTAAATTGTATTTACCAGAAGCACCCGGTTACTTTAAAGTATTTAAAGTGCTGTAATTTATTGTGAAACCTTGTTTGCCTTATTGCAGTTACACCGGGTATAAAATCAGAGCAAAATTTGTCCCTAACAAATTAATTCTCTCAAACAAAATATGTGGACAGCCAAGTCGTATTATTCATTTTTTACAAATGGGAAAACGGAGAAAGCTTGTGTGGCACTGGGATAAATCTGGAGTAACTTCTTTGACTTGAATTTTTACCAATACAATAATAAAAAAATAATTAAAAAAAGCAGAATTTGGCATGTTTAGCTTCTTTTGGTGGTTGAGGACAAATAACTACTAATAAAGACAAAGTGGCTTCTACTCTGTCCTTGATATGTATGCAGAATTCCTACTGATTTCAGTGAGAGCCAAACATGAGGTCTGAAGGGCAACGGTCCAGTATAACTAGCAAACCAAATACTGAATCCAAAAGCATGCCCTGGAATCACACTGCCTATCTCCCAGATATATAGTATGATTAACTGACAGCAGGTCTATATTTATGGCTGCATTCTGTCTTTCATCTGGCACCACTGGGATTCTTTCAAAGATCAAAGGTAAATTATAATCTGATAGCATTTAGCAGTCTCCCAAAGAGGGTGGATCTTAAAATATGCAAGCTTCAACATCTGTTAGAATATTAGCAATGGTATATCCTTTTCTTACTTAACTCATCAAAACATGATTTGTGAGGGTAAAATAATATAAATTACTGATGCAAAAAGTGGCTGAAGTTTCAACCCTCAAGGCATGGAAGATGTTATCATTGATGTGAAAATTATGTTGCATACCGACTTCCTAGCTGACATGACAAAAACTAGGTGGCATGCCACAGCCAAATGCCAGCATGTGTCATATACTTTATTTCCTCAAGAGGTATGACATTCCAAGAAATGCTGCAACAAGCATTGTTCAGATACTGACTAATATTGGTCATATGTATATTGTGTTTTTAACGATCATAAGAATATGAAATTAGTATGTTTTCATTACATGTCATATATATATATATAGAGAGAGAGAGAGAGTCTCCAAACTTTTTACGCACAAGATCACTTTTTGAATTTAAGATCAACCCAAGATCTACCCCTTCCCTGAAACTCCTTCCCTTCCCCAAGGCCCTGCTCCACTCACTCTATCCCCGCTCCCTCCCTCCCTTGCTTTCCCCCACCCTCACTCACTTTCACTGGGCTGGGGCAGGGGGTTGGGGTTGGGGTGTGGGAGGGGACACAGGCCCTGGGCTGGAGCTCAGGGGTTTGGAATATAGTAGGGGGCTCCGGGCAGGGGGTTGGGGTGCAGGAGTGAGGGGTGAAAGCTCTGGGAAGGAGTTTGGGTGGAGGGGTCATATGGTCACACTGCACCTAATCTCATAGAATCCATTGGACATTTCATGAATTTTACTTTTTATTAGTGTCATTTGTGGTTTACAGATGAAAAATCCTTCAGGGATTATCATAAAAGAGTTTAACATTCTTAACTGTGGGGTGTGCATTGGCTGAGCCTGGGGCAGGGGGTTGGTGTGCAGGAGTGAGGAGTGCAAGGTCTGGGAGGGAGTTTGGTTGCAGGAGCAGGCTCCAGGCTGGGGGTTGGGGTGCAGGAGGGGGTGTCAGAAGTAGGCTCTGGCCAGGAGGCACTTACCACAGGTGGCTCCCGGCCGGCGGTGCAGCAGGGCTCAAGCAAGCTGTTGGAAGTGGAAGCGTCTGGCTGCTGGAATGTCTCTGCGGCCCCTGTGGGGGAGGAGGGCAGCAGGTCTCTGTGCGCTGCCCACGTCTTCAAGCGTTGCTCCCAAAGCTCCCATTGACTGGTTCCCAGCCAATGGGAGTTGCAGGGACAGTGCTGGGGGCAGGGGCATCACACGGAGCTGCCTCCCCCCATCAGGGGCCGCAGAGATGTGCCAGCAGCCAGCCGTTTCCGGGAGCGGTGTGGGGCCGTGGCAGGCAGGCGGCATTGGCAGGCAGGCAGCCTGCCCAAACTCTGCTACGCAACTGGACTTTTAGTGGCCCGGAGATCACAATCAATTGGCAGAGGCTCCAGGATCGACCAGTCGATCACAATCGATTGGTTGGTGACCACTGATCTATGTTGACAAAGTAATTGGGACCCTCTAGTTGCAGCGGAAGATTGCATTAGTGAGGAATAAATTAATCACATGTGATAACTTGTCCCGAACCTAAATCTACACACACAGATCTGAGAAAAATTATAGTGCAGAATTCAGTATAGGTATATTCCACTACTCTTCCAGAGCTGTCACGATTTTCTTTTTTGCATGTTAATTATAAAATGGGTAAAACTGAGCCCCAAAATTTTTTCGTCTTGTTCTTCAGTGCAACTGAACTGAACACATGGATTTAAATGATGACTGTCATAAGGGTGATTGTTCATGTAAAGCACCGTATTATTCACTGCACCAGATAATTGTTATTTAAATATTCAAGGAATATAATCTCTTCATAGGGCTTTTAGGCACACACGTACTTTAGTGGTATAATTAACTAATTCCGTTTTTTTAGAATCTGTGACCTGCCACCAGCAAAGGGGCACTTGCAGAGCCTTCTAGGCAAATGTAATACATTGTACACTGTTGAATGTGGAAATCCTTATAGAGATGGATTTGTGAGATCCTGCGGGGAGCCAAGGAAATCTGTTTCAAATACACTGTTTCCTACAGCGAGGGCTTTCACATAGACTCTCTGTAGAATCTCACAGAAAACGGTGAACTTTTAAGTGCTCACCAGTTTATGTCTCATTCAGCCCATAGGAAATAATTGGAATGTGTTTGTAAAACACAATCTCTGTGCCAGCATTCACAGGGATGTGGCAGAAGATGGGGTTACATGAAGCAGCAGTAGTACTAATTATAGTAATAAAACAAGAAGTCTGATTATAGGGAGTGTGAGTGCTGTTTTCTACCTAGCATGAAGACAGCTAGCTGCCACAAATACATGTACATTACTGTAACATAAAGATTATCTTGAATGAACACTACTTTAAATGTAGTTTGATTTTTAAAATAAACTATGCATGGAGCGTCCCTTAAGGAGATGGCTCTGTAACTTTCTCAGCATGTTTGTCCCTTTTGTTTGTTTTCAGCTGCAGTCAGTTAGTGAGATGTGAAAATATTTATTTCATTGATTGAAATGTTTCTTTTTCCTGTCAAATCAGACAACATGTGTATATCTGCATATAAAGAATATGACTTGACAGATGCCAGATCATAAAAAAATGATTTTTTTAAAAGACCAAAGGTCACATTTTTATTACAAAAAAACCTGTCAGTGCTTTATGACCAGCACTTTTTTTGCTTTAGGGTGATTCTATGAGACATGGGACCTGCTGCTATGAACACAAGTGCTTGGCTAAGTGTGATTTACAGAACCGAATAAAGAACTAAACACTTAATTGAAGCCCGCAGTGCAGCAGCTAGAGGGCTCTATTCAGTGTAAGATTAGATTTGGGCTGTTTTCACTGCTGAGCCCCTATGGAGTTGAGCCACTTGAATGGATTCTAATTCCAGTTGAGAAGCCAAGATGATTTTGATAGGGTTCCCATAAAGCCTGAACCTACTTCGAGATGCCTGTGGGTTAATCAGGAGTAGCTCAACTCAAGTCAATAGAGTTGCATCAATATAAGAGACAGTGGGAATTCTGGCCCAAAAGTCTTCAGAGTAGATTCACAATTTTTGTAAAACTCTCTAACCAGCACAAATATAAAAGTTAGCACAGACTGATGACATAAGATTAACTTTTCTGGGCACTGATTGCCAAATGAACGCAGATTTCCAAGTACAACAGAACATCCCTTTTTAACCCATTGCATTTAAAGAGAGTCTTCTTTCTTTTCTCTATCCATTTGGAGTCTACAGGAAACACCAGCCAACAAAAGAGAGTGAACTATACTCCATGAAAAGGTGCAGTAGTATCCCCCGCTCCAGTCTTTGAGACTCAGATTTTTAAAGGTATTTGCAGGGCTCACCATTGCAACACCTGACTGATTTAGGAGTCTAAATCTCATTTTCAAAAGGGATTTAGGCACTTAGGAACCAAAATTGCATGCATAGTAGATGGGATTTAGGCTCCTAGGTGCCTAAATCACTTTTTAAAACAAGACTTTGGCATTTCAATGCTGAGCTCAGCAATACCTAAATACCTTTAGAAATCTGGGCCTAAGCACCTGAGAGGCTCCTGTTGCTTCACCTAGGATACGGCAATCCCCATCGTGTTCAACACAGGTGTGTGCATTACAGGCCCAACAGAACCCAGTTTGAATCAGTATTAGAGTTGGAATAAAATCCAAGAGTCCCAGCCTTCTGCTTTAACAACTGCACAGCATTTCCTGCCTACATCATGAACAGCTGATGTTACATGGTGATATTTTATTGGTGGAATAGTGGCAAATAGAACTTAATCACTGCCTGACATTTGTGGCCTAGAGCTAAATTCCAGCTCACTTGTGAGCCAGGACAAGCTCATCCTAAAAGATGCTCACAAGTGTAGGTTTTTTTTTTTTTTTTTTAAGTCATCCTTGTCAGCTTGAATCTTGTCCTGAGATTATGCACAGATGGTTAAGTAGGAGTCCCGCTATCAAAATAGCATTGATTTAAGGCAAGTTTAGGCTACATTCTATCTGGTGGAGGAATGCAAAAGGATAGAAAGGTAGGTCTTCATAATGAAGTATCTACTTACTCTCCCTCACCCATTTTGTCTTTTTAAACTTTATACTGAGCAAATACATGCCTGTTATGCCCTGTCAAATTTTTGCTTGAATAGGTTTGCACGGTGTTGAAACCTGAAACATTTAAAATGAACGGATCCTAGTATAATAAAAACATCCTGTAAATCTAAGAAGCCTTCTCATAATTTGTGTTAAATAAAATAAATTAGTCTAATAGATTCAGATCACTAATCTGAAATGCATTTGTGTTCTCTCAAACACATCATAAAAATCTCTATAAGAATTTAATTACTTGACAAATTGTTTTATGAAGAACTGTAAAAGAAAAAAAGGTTGATTTAGCTGGAAAATAGAGGCATATTTGTAGGTAGATGGATCATTTTAAACATGTAAATTTGGCTATGAGGAAATTGTCTTTGCTTATTTTCCTGTATCATTGTAGTCCAAGATTTAAAAAATAAAAAAAAAAGTTGCCCTAAACTAGGTTTCAAAATCCATAGAATCCATATCCCTATCCAACAAAATAGATGGCCTGATTTTCAAAACTGCTGTCTACCCAACAACCCTAACTAACTTCAGGGGGAAGATTTTTAGGGGTACAAAGGGGTACTCAGTTTCCTTTTGTGATTTTGAAAATATTCCACCAAGTCAATAGAAGCAGCAGAGTGCTCAGATGATCAGGCTACTAATTTAGCCTAATATAGAATTTGGGGTCTAATTGTAGGCAACCTGTGTGGAAATCATGGCTGAAATATATTTGTCCACGTGCATATGCCTAAAGGGAGATTTGGCATTATCTTTATCTGTATCTATCTAGCATGTGACTGACTCAGTTGGAGGGGCATTGTTTCATGATGTTTCAATGGGTGGTTTATCGCGGTGGTGCTTGTCTCTCTAGAACACCTGTGAGGTAGGGAAGTGTGACCCCCATTTTTACAGATACGGAATTGGGAGACTAAGTGATTTACCCGAGGTCATGCAAGAAGTCTGTAGCAGAGCAGGGAACTGAACCGCTCCCCCCGCCAGTTGCAGGCCAGTTCCCTGACCTCTATGTTTTAAGCATATTTTAACTGAATGTTCATACATGTGAGCATACAACACTTATGTTTGACATCAACCTACAAATAAAAATAGATATTACCCCACTCCCAAAGAGTTACCCAGGGTTAAAGCCAAAAGGGGACATTGTGATCATGTATACCACAGGCCATAGAAGTTTCCTGAAGTAATTCCCAGAGTATATCTTTTAGATCAATATCCAATCTTGATTTAAAAACTGTCTGTGATGGAAAATCCATCTCAACCCCTGGTAAATTATTCCAGTGGGTAATTACTCTCGTTGTTAAAGAAATTATCCCTTATTCCCAGTCTGAACTTGTCTAGCTTCATCTTCTAGCCCAGGGGTCAGCAACGTTTGGCACGCGGCTCACCAGGGTAAGCACCCTGGTGGGCCAGACCAGTTTATTTACCTGCTGACGCTGCAGGTTCGGCCGATCGCGGCCCCCACTGGCTGCGGTTCGCCGTCCCAGGCCAATGGGGGCAGCGGGAAGCCGCGGCCAGCACATCGCTCGCCCACGCCACTTCCCGCCGCCCCCATTGGCCCAGGACTGCGAACCGCGGCCAGTGGGGGCCGCGATCGGTCAAATCTGCCGCGTCAGCAGGTAAATAAACTGGCCCGGCCCGCTAGGGTGCTTACCCTGGCGAGCCGCGTGCCAAACGTTGCTGACCCCTGTTCTAGCCATTGGATCATGGATCCTGTTATATTACCTTTCTCTGCTAGATTGAAGAACCCATTATTAAATATTTGTCCCCCATGTAGGGACTTACAGACTGTAATCAACTCACCCACTAATCTTCCCTTTGATCAGCTAAATAGGTTAGCTTCTCGAATCTCTCACTCTAAGGCAGGTTTTCTAACCCTTTAATCATTCTTGTAGCTCTTCTCTGAACCCCCTCAATTTTTTCAATATCCTTCTTGAATTGTGGGCACCTGAAGTTGACACAGTATACAGCAGCAGTTGCAGCAGTATGAAATACAGAAGTAAAATAACATTTCTGCTCCTACTCGAGATTCCCCTGCTTATGCATCTCAGGATGACATTAGTCCTTTTGGCCACAAAATTGCACTGGGAGCTCACGTTCAGCTGATTATCTGCCGCTGCCCTCAAATATTTTTCAGTCATTACTTCCCAAAATAGAGTCACCCATTTTGTAAGTATGGCCTACATTCTTTGCTCCTACATGTATTCATTTACACTTAGCTATATTAAAATTCATATTGTTTGCTTGTGTCCGGTTTACCAAGCAATCCAGATTGATCTGTATTAATGACCTATCCTCTTCATTATTTACCTCTCCCCCAATTTTTGTGTCCTCCACAAAATTTATCAATGATGACTTTATTTTCTTCTAGGTTATTTATAAAAATGTAAAATAGCATATAGCCAAGAACTGATCCCTGCAAGACCCCACTAAAACACACCTACTCGATGATGATTCCCTGTTTACATTTACATTTTGAGACCTGTCCGCCAGCTTTTAATCTGTTTAATGCCATGTTAAATTTTATATTACATGGACCTAACCGAGTGGTGAAATCAAGCCCAATATTCTTTGTCTACCCAAAGTTCTGATGCGGAGTAGTCAGCATCTAGCAAAGTTTATCTTTATGCTACAATATCCAGTCGAGTCTGGTTTTACAATGTGCATCTTGCATTGTTTTTGTTTTGAATGAAATGTGTTTCCTTTCAGAGTACAGAGATGATGAGCTGTTCCTAAGTTGTATACCCATATGGGTAGAAAGTAAAATTCACTGCCATTAACAGTGAAGGCAGCTTGTAATGAAGATAAAAATCACAAAACATTCTACCAAAATTCAAATTACTACAAAAAGAAACTAAAATCTCCTAGAAAAACATCTCATAAATCGTAAGCCCAGTAAGATAATATCCATTGGACAATGACAATGAACATTTACATTTATGTAAGGGACCTGTACAGAATCGCCGAGTATTAAAGCCACATGTATAAGTCAGGCCAGCTGCACTCTCCTGATGTTTAGACCCCATTCTTCTTGGCTAGAAGGGAAGCTAATAGCAGGTGCATGCATTTAAGTCCTTTTCAAAAGCAATAATCCTTCGTAGTTATACAGTGTCTTTCATCTGACGATTTCAAGGTGTTTTTCAAACATTAATTATGCATTACAACTATCCTTGGGCAATTACATACTCCTGTAAGGTAGGTATCATTAGGCATTTTACATGTGATTAAACTAATGTCCTGGGAAGTTGACTTTCTCAAGGGCACGAATCCTGTAAGTTGCAGACCCAGCCACAATAAGTAGGAATCTCAAGTAGAGCAGTATGACCCTTTTTGCATTGAAACCTTAAACCAGGCTGGTTCACCTGGTTTTGTATTTCAGTGTGAACCCAGATCTTTGCTGAGCATGCTGCATATCTCAAAGGCAGGCGGGTGTATAAGCTCCTTTATCTCTCCCATAGGCCCTGGTTGTCCTTACTGTATGTGAAGGGAGGCTAGCAACAGGCCCGGCTATCCCAACCTTTCCAGCTTCAACATGGCCTGTTCTAGTTTTGCGTCAGTTTTTACATTTGTACAAACTTGAAATTCCAAGGGAAACTCAGCACAAATCTGGATGAATCATGCAAACAAATCAATGGGTCTGAAAAATGGCCCTAGTGTTGAATCCCAGGTATCTGCACTAATTATTAAACCACATAATACATTGAAGGAAGCAAGAGCAAAATAAATAAAAATAACCTTGGTTTTTTTTCTCCCTTAAGTTTTTCTTTCTTTCTTTCTGTCTTTTTTTTTTAGTGTGTGAATTTAATGAAAGACCGGCTAAAATCAGATTTATTGTAGGAGGGCAAATTCACCTTTGATTTTCAACTTCTGGGCTTGTTTGAAGCAAAGAATGACAATCATGCTGACCAGTGCACTGATTTGTGATATAATTAATAGTCATGATACACAGCACTCAAATCATTTTGCATCAAGGCATTGTCTAAACATTAAAAAATGAGCATGAGAAAATTTAGTAGTATCCCCATTTCATAGGTGAAGTAACTGGAACACAGAAGTAAATGTCGTCAGCTTTTCCAGAAATGCCAAGCACCTGCAATTCTCATGAAAGTCAAAGGGAACTACAAGTGCTCAGTGTCTCTGAAGTTCAGACTGAAAGTGATGAACCTAAGGCCACATAGTTCTGGCTCTATCTATTTACTATCACACGGGAGTTGCTGATTTCCAGACCTGTGCTCAATCTAGTATGCCATTCTGCCATAAAATAAAAAGGATCGAGACCAGGATAAAGTTACTATATATTTTTTTTCTTTTAACTGACAAAAGATAAAGGCTCTGGCCAGAGGGATAGCAGCATTATGCTAAATACGTACCAATTTGTTTTAACGGGAGTTTTTCTGTCCATATTCTTAAATTATTTCCCTGACCAAGTTGGATAGTGATTTTATTTTCCAAAGAGCTATGTTAAAGTTATAGATTTATGGAGGAGTTATTTCACCCTAGGTTTCTAGAGCTGAACAAAACAAAGTCAGACAACACGGTGGTAACTGGTTGGCCACTGGTCCATACTAACCTTCCTGTTGTTGATCTCACAAGTGGTGCAACACTGGGAAATTTTCAGAAATATTTCAGTGCAGGCAAGGCCTTAATGCTCAAGGCTGTATTGAGGGCAGAGTGGAGTCGCATTACCCTAGGGGGGGACCTCTGGGAAGCATGAGGCCTCAGGTGTACAGGAGGAACCAGAGGAGGGTGCAGAATATTCTCTCTTCCATAGCCGTTTAGTTGGGTGTAGTGTTGGCTCCAGGGGATGCTAGTAGGAGCAACAATTGTGCCTGATGTCTCTACAGGAGGGTGCAAGGATAGAGCAAGATTTGTCATGTCATGTCCTTACGGCTCTGCTGGGGCCAGGCACAATCTGGCTCACTGTCCTTTAAAAAGTACAAACCACACATAATGAGGACAAGTGCAAAGGCCAGACTGACAGCCAAAGTGGGTTTTCTTCAGTGGAAATCTGTATTATATAGATAGACCAAGGAGAAGGAGTTTCCCATCGCTTGCTTTACATAAACTCTTTCCTACTCAATACTGCCTAACCACTGTGCAAGGTGGTTCCTGGGAGAACACCTTCTATAAAGGCCAATGTCTAAATTGGCAGGCTCAATAGGGATACAAAACTCTTCAACAAAGAATATACTTGTTTTGCAAAGTACTTTCCAGAATGCTTGCCGCCTCCTCAATGCATGTGACATGCTGTGGTTTTGTGATGTATTAGAGTTCTTTTTGTTAGCTTTAACTTTCCCCTTCGTTTATTTTATTACAGTGCCTTTAAAAAAATTATGCTATAGTGCTTGTCACTGCCTGAGGTTTTTTTCAATATAAATATTATCTTTTTGGTGATTCCGAGAAATCTGAAAAAAAGTATTGATTCCTTTGTCAAAAGGCTCTTCTGTGTCTCATAAATATTCTTTTTGTCAAGATTTAATAATTCATTGTTCAAGCCAGTGCTTAAGTGCAATAGATTTATGTTAATACAAACTTTCTTTGGTATTAAGATGATCAATTTTTCAAGCAATAAAAAGGGACAAACAGCAAAACAAGCTGTGGTTAATTTGTAATGTCAGGTCCCAACCAGATAATTTCAAGGAAATCTCCATCAGCTACATGCTAAAGCTCAAACAGAAACAGAGCTCTTTTTCAGTTAACTACTTCTTGGGCTGAATCCAGCGTCCATCAAAGGCAACTGATATTGGATCAAGTCCTTTGCGAAGAGGCATCACACCCTTTTCATGGACAGTCTGTGAGGAATATTAAAATTAGAGAGTCAAAAATCCAGATACAGACCCCCCCGAGTTATGGAATTGTTCCAGTCTGGAAAGTCTTGCATAACTCGAATTTTGCGTAAGTCGGAAACGTATACCCATACGTTACGCAAAAATTTCCGCAACTTGAAAATCCTATTTCTGGCTTATGGAACTTTTTCCGTAAGTGTGAATTTGTGTAAGTCGAGTCTTGCGTAACCCGGGGCGCGTCTGTACACTGATATACTTTTCGGTTAAACAATGAGGGCCTGATTCAAAGCTCACTTGAGTCAAGAGGAGTCGCCTAGTTTGTAGTGGGCTGTATTCACATATTTGAACACCTCCTGGTATCTGGGCATGGTGCTGCCATTCTCTTCAGCATCCAGCACCCCTTGCAGGTTGTTTGTGGCTCTGCCTTCTGGCTGGGTCACATAGTTTAAACCTCTTCCAGGGTACAACAATAGGCAAATAGGCAAAGTTCCTTGCCCTTCAGGGCCAAGTATAAATATAATGGTTTCTTGTCCATCTGGGCTCTTAATTTCCTCTTCAGAGTTTAAATCAGGTGGGTTCCACCTGAACTCCTGCCACCAATTGTATCTAGTAATAGGCTCTGGCCTGACCTGGTTCCTTTGGCTCTGGCCTAAGAAGCATCCCTCCTCACTCCACTGGCTCCAGCCAGGAACTGTCTTTCTAGTAGGAGGCAGCGGCTTTTTATTCTGGTCTTCTGGGTCTTGACTGGCTGTCACTGATTCCCAGCCCTTCTAGGTGCTGGAGGACCAAATCTCAATGGTTCCCAAAATGGCTGCTTCCCGGATGCCTCTATAGGCAATGCCAGAGGTTTAATCAAAGAAATGTAGGACTGAAAGAGACTTTGATAGTCATCCGGTTTAGTCCCCTGCCCTGAAGCAAGACTAAATTTTCTGTAGACCATCTTGACCAGTGTTTGTCTACCTATTTTAGAAACCTCCAATGATGGAGATTCCACAACCTCCCTAGGTAATTTGTTCCCTTGCATAACTACCTGTACAGTTAGGACATTTTTTCCTAATGTCTAAACTAAATATTCCTGCTGCAATTTAAGCTCATAACTTCTTGTCCTAATACTCACTGCTCTTTTCCTGTCAGAAAGTTGTTTCCTGGTGCAGGGTTTAGCGGAGAACTGGGGATGCCAGCAGGGGGCCACAAAAGCCTGGTACACCCTGTGTCACAGCATTGTTGTTCAATGAGCTTTGTATTAGGCCTTCGTAGCATGACCAAACTCCCATTAAAATCAGTGGGAAATTGTTGAAAATCAAATTTCCATTGACTTTAAATAGGAGTTGGCTCCAGCCGTTAGTAAGGAGGAACACCATCTCTCTCTCTCTTAACTGCATATAAGAATAATTAGATTTTAAAATACTTCGTGTATTAATGAAATCACAGTGATGCCAGTCAGGGAAGGTGAAAAAGAGAGATGATGCTTAATTTTACTAAGTGTGATAAAAGTCAATTTGGAGCCTAGGAGATAAATAGGATTGAAACAATATTAATCACTGTCAAATAGCACCAGTGTCCTGGAAAACAGTGAGACAGGAAGACAAACTGGATGCCCAGTGAGATCATGTGAAATACAATGCCATAATCATTATGACTTATTTGTAGTATTTTCCTCATTCTGTGCACAAACAATGATTAAATGCATGTTGTAACACAGACAAACCTACATCTTGTATAGTGTTGCTCCTCTTTGGAAAGGCAGTGGAAACATAAACATGACTGGGAAGGTTTCCTGTCTTAATTAATTAATTAATATTATTAGGTTGCCCTCTGGTTTTCACAGAGGCTTATCTATGAATATAAACTGTTTCTTTCCCAACTTTCTTAAAACTAGAAATACATTTTTAAAATTATTGAATATAGTGCTTAATTTTATGAACCAGTCCTAACTCTTAATTATAAATGAATGTAAAAATGCCTCCAATGGTCCTACTGTTGACTGTTTAATTTTCAAAAGGAATTTTTAAACGTACAGAAGCGATCACTCTGTTTTTGATGACTTTTCTTTACAATACACGTGAGCCATTTGGAAGTGTCACAGAATAATGCCATAACTTTTAGACACGCATAAAGTGCTTAGTTGGGAAAGTAAAACTGAAAATACACATTTTATGTAACACAAGAATTCAAGTTTCACATTTTAATTATTTAGTTCATAAATTCATAGATTCCAAGGTCAGAGGGGGCCATTGTGATCATCTAGTCTGACCTTCATTATAAGACAGGCCATAGAACTCTTCTAAAATAATTCCTTTTGAACTAGAGCATATCTGAAAAGAAAAATTGCCAGTGATGGAGAATCCACCACGATACTTGGTAAATTTGTTCCAATGGTTAACGATCCTCACTGTTAAAACTTTACACCTTATTTCCAGTCTGAACTTGTCTAACTTCAACTTCCAGCCAGTTATACTTTTATCTCCTAGATTGAAGAGACAATTATCAAATATTTTTGTACCATGTAGGTACTTGTAGCCTGTGGTCAAGTCACCCCTTAACCTTCTCTTTGTTAAGCTAAATACATTACACTCCTTGATTCTATCACTATAAGACTTTAATCATTCTCATGGCTCTTTTCTGAACCCATTCCATTTTATCAACATCTTTCTTGAATTGTGGACATAATATTCCAGCGGTGGTGACACCAGTGTCAAATACAGAGGTAATATAATGATTTTTTTTTTCTTGTTGCCTGAAAAAATAAAACCTGCTATATTTCTATGGTTCTTTCTCAAATAGAGTTTCAGGCTTCAAGGCAATACTCAGCTTTTTTGGTTGCTCAGGCAAAAAAGATTGCATGCATTGCAGATTTCTCATCATGTATGACATAGATATTTTTAAGATCATGTGATCTTAAAAATTCTGCTAGGTTGCGTCAGGTGAGACTCCAGGGTAACTGTCTTCAGAGCAGTGTGGGGTTTCTCTGAATTTATGCTGCTGAAAGCACAGTTTAGCCCATTGTGTGTATTTATAATATGCGATGGTAATATAAATGTAATTAAACGGCAGCTGTGACTACCTCACCTGCGGTCTGCCCACTAACTCCTCCCCTGGGACTTATTCCAACATTCAAAATCTCGAATAGCTTGAAACAGCTGCCCCTTAAAAAAAAATCTATTTGGAACAAACATGTTTTCTTTTTCCACTACAAGTATGGGATTTTGGCCCTTGGACTACGACAAGTTTTGGATGTCTGATATTTCATGCCTGTGCAAGGTTAGAAATAACTTACACCATACCATGAGAAAGAGGAGTTTTTTATAGCTTCTTAATGGGTCACACATTTGCTTCTTTCCCTAAAAGGTTCCAAAAATCAAACTTCAATTCTGACATTTTTATGCATAGAACAACTCATCATTTTTAGAGGTGTTTCAAATGTATTGATTTGAAGCTTTCTTTTGAGGGTTGTTGGCTTTACAAATAATCCTAATATAGACTTTAGAAGCTTCCTAAAACACTTCAAAAATAGTTTTCCTGTGGCATATATGGTTTATATAGTATAAAGCCTTTATTGACTTTCATATGGGATGACCAGCATAACTCATGGCTTTGTCACTCATGAGCGCTGCTGCCATCCCAAACTCATGATCATTAAAAGTTTTAAAATCCACTATTATGTATTCCATATATATACCGGCTGTGCAGCTGGTGTAAATTCATGTGGCTCCATTGACTTTAATGGATCTACTGCTTTTTACACCAGCTGAGGATCTGGTCTAATGTAATTGTGTGTGTGTGTGTGTGTGTGTGTGTGTGTGTGTGTGTGTGTGTGTGAGAGAGAGAGAGATGAATGAGCGAGCGAGCCCCTCTCCCAGATAGGAAAACTGTAGAACCAAATTCTGTATTTGAATATTTGATACAACTTGATAACAAGCTTAGAAAAAAGCCTTTTAGTACCCTAAACTTGCACAACATACTTTACCTTTTGTTGAAAACAATGTTCGAGCCACTGAGTGGATCAATGAAAATTGATTTTTCAATAGTAAGCAGCAATAAATAATTGTCTTAAGGGTGAAATAGGTTTATCCAGAAAAAAGTTGCATAGTATACGTTTTATCACTAATTGATAGTTATATATACTACATGCACATATGCCTCCCCCCATATTTATAAATATGAAAAGGTCATTTAAAATCTGCAGAAACAATAGTAAATGATGTTTTAATCTAGATTTACATCATTTTCTGATAGCTATAAAACAAGGTCTAACATTATTCTAAGCAAAATATTTTTATCTGTGCTCTTACTTTTCTTTCACTACTAAACCAGAAATGAATCTGAAATAGCTCCACAAAAGCTTCTAAAGGATACGTTTCTACACAACTTGTTATACAAAAAGGTTAATTATGTGAGGATAGTAAAGTGTTGCTGCTTCAATTATAAAGGACTAGTGTATAGAAGGGGCTGACAGAGCCAGTTCATATGATCACCTTAATTATAAAATAAATGACAAAATATGTGTTCCTCTCTGGCATTAAAAAATAGAGGTATGAAAATGCATGAGAACTATCTACCATCCAGAAAATTTGGGATAAGTAATAGAGTAGGAGATGACACAAAATGTAATTGTTTTGTATGTATATGCTGCATATGCTTATGTAAATTCATAAACATATTTGAAAAAGTACAAACAAAAACATACCGTAATACAAAGTTACTTCTTTATGGTACACTCCATGGGTCAAAATTTGCATCATATACAGTCATGCAACCCAGTTAACTTTCATAGGGTTGCACTGATGTTAAGGAAAGCAGAATGTGGTTTTGTTTTATTTAGCTTTAGTCTTATTGTACACATTTACAAATACAATTCATACTCTTTCCATCCCCCTCTCTTCCAGAAGATGATTGAAAGAGGAGAAAAGCTTATTCTATATTTGTACAATATGCCTGCAATATGAAAGTACAGTACTCTTATTGTATTTACCAGTAAGCATCCAGGATAATGTACCTGTCAAATTCATGGCTGCTTCTTTAAGAGCACTGTACTACAACAATGTTCAGAACAGTGGTAGGTAAACCTCTGAAGGTTTTGGAGGTTCGTGTTTTGTATGGATAATCTTTTTTTTTTTTTAACCTGAATTCACCTGAGCTGTTGCAAACCTCTTTGGGCTAGAGAATAGCCAAGAAAATCTTGCAATAACAGGCTGTCTTGTGAGATTATCTCAACCGCATGCCCTTGAGAACCACTACCATTAACAACAATAAATACTCCGGGATCTTTGCCAAAACACCAAAAACTTCAAAATCATTGCAAAATTTCTCTTCTCCCCATCTTTGTTTTTATGCTTCCTTCCATCAGCTTACACTTCAGACTGAGGATTGTGCTCCCATTTCTTGCAGTCCTTTGAGGCATATTTCTGTGGTTTTGTTCACTGCCTGAAAAATAATCCTACATAACACAGGCTAAATCTGAGTATACTGGTGCTCAAATTCTTCCCTATGTTGGCATTGTTTTGCATTGTACTGCATATCCAGCCATGGAAGGGTCTCTACAGTACAGGGGGATCCTCTAGTGACCTAGAATTTGTATAATGATGCTTATACTCTGCTCCTGTTCCTGGAGCCATTGGCAACTGGAGTAATTTAGAGTAGCACTCAGACTCCTAATTATGTCAGGGGGACCAACCTGGCATAGCCCAGGATTAGAGAAACAGAAAGATTGAATACCCATTCCAGCTGTAGTGTGTGCTCCTTGTCCACAGCTGAGTATCTGGGCTCAGGTATTTAAATTTGAGTGACCAAACTTCTCTCCCTATGTGGCCTTTAATAACAAAACTCCTTGGGCCAGTCACATTTAATGCTCCAGGACAAGTCTTTCTGCAAGTTTCTCCTCTACCTCTTTAGAGGTTTCTGCATTTAACCTTCTCCTTGGAATTCTATTATTCCATTCTGCTTTAGTAACTGGGGTTAGTTTAAAAGTTTCCTTCATCTGCTTACCATGTAACATGCTGTGTGGAGTCATTCAATCCCAAGGTCACAGAAGTGCCCCTCTAGATGGACAACAACTGCTTACCCAGGTACTGATTCTGCACTCATTCTGGGCCCAATCCAAAGCCCATTGAAGTCCAGGGAAGATTCTATGGACCTCCAGGGGCTTTGGATAAGATCTTCTGTGCACAGAACTCCCAGGACAATTAATATACATGTTGTATATTGAACTAGATGAGTTAACTCAATGAGTCACACTCCCTGTAGCAGATGAAATCCTCTGTTGCGAGACCTGAGTGGACATTCTGAATGGAATTGCTCATGACTATATGGTATGGATGTGAGGGCACTTGAAAGGTTGAAAACGACATATGAACTCGGATGGGAAGATTTCTCTGAACCCAGCGGTCCCTAATGAATGAATGTACCCAGTGCAATATTCTAACTCAATGGGAATTTGTATATTAATTGTTAGTCCGTTAGAGACCTGTTATATACATCTATATATTAATTCCTTTTTTTGGTGAGTACCTTATCTTTTTAATTCATGAATTCTTGTTTACCTCATGTGAGTGTGAGGATTAGCTGATGCTTGCAAACTTATTGGAAGTCATAAAATGTTTTACAAAAGCCAAATATTATTGCTTATATTTGTTCTACTCTGCGGTATGCGCTTGAACTGAGGACTCTGGGAACTGAAAAGAGATTCTTCAAGGAGATTCTCACCTGAAAAACAAAAGATATATGGAGCTAATATATGGCTTCCTATCAAACTCTCCGTCTCTCAGATCTGCAGACAATCTCAGCTTGAAAGAACACAGCTTGGCCAGTTTATGAAAAAAACAGAACTCCTCAATGCAATGACTGAATTACAACCTAATTATTCAACCTAAGATTTTGGATATATTGTATTAATTCTCTAGAGCACAATTCATAAAATAATTTAAAAATATTTGAGTCTTTTTTGAATGTTGCAAGTGAAATCAAAGACAAGAGCCATCCCCATAATGCAGGATTTGGCTTTGGAAATTAGTGAAAGCAGATTCCAGGAAATAGTTGTGTAGTTTTGTACTTCATAAAGTTAATAAATATTTGAAGACATTTATAGTAAAAGGAGCTATTAGAAATAAGAGACACATGGAAAAGCTGGAGAAAATTCTTTTTTTGCTTTGCATTACTCATTTACTTTTAATTTCAACTATGTGAGATGTGTTTATGCAACCCTGCAGTATGATTGTGCTCCACATCCATGTCTACATTAGAGATAGAAGAGTTTTTAGTACTAGTAGCGTACTGTGAAATTCAGGATGGCTATAAGCACATGAGAATGAAAACTGACCAGTCAGTGCTAAAATGTCTCACTTTTATTTATTCACTCCATTTGAACATTTTATTATTATTTATGTATGTATTCATAGTGAATATGAATAGGGTAATATTCTTTTAAATAGTTTGAGCCCTCTGATGGCACTCAGTATTTTACGTTTCAAAAGCCTCACATACCGGTCTGAGCAGCTATATGTACATAGCTAAGCCTTGCTTGTTTATGTACGGTTAGTAAACATGGTTATTTGAGACCCAGTTATGCTTGTGTGGTTTCTTTACATAGCTATTATTATGTAAAGAGCAAAGGACACAATCTTACTACTGTATATCATGTCTGTAGCTATATGAATTTACAGTACCTTACTATCAGGAGCAGTGCCAAGGTTTTTGCCGCCCTAGGCGGCAGCACTCCTCCTCTGAGCTTTCGGTGGCAGGGGTCCTTTGCTCCGCATCTTCAGGGCACTTCGGCGGTGGGTCCTGGAGCAAGTGAAGGGCCCACCGCCGAATTTCCGCCGAGGACGGCAAAATGCCACCCCCCAAATCCTGCTGCCCTAGTGGAAGCGTCGGCCCTACTTACTATATGGCTGCTCTAACTTGTACTGGGTGGCCAAACTGACCCTTTGTCAGCCTAAGGAATTCTCCTTTCCAGTAGGCTACACTTGAGTTATTTCACTGTAGCATAATATTATTGTTAACAAAAGATAGCATAGGTTTAATAACTCTGCATTTTATCTTTTGAAGTTATAGCACTACCATAAATCTACAAAATGTTCTTACACTTGACATTTTTTATTTCATTCTTTATTATGAAACATACTGTTTGTAATGACACTTATCTCTCCATATGCTTTTGTTCTAAGTAATGCTATCATTTTCGTAATCCTACAATAATATTCCCTCTTAACTAGATTCATCAGCTGGTTTTATGGGTAAACAAAATGCATGAGTTTAAGGGTTAACCAATGTAATTATGTAATTCCTTTTTTCTTTAACTTCATGAAGGCAAAAACATATGGTCAGTTATTTAAGTATATGGAAAATCAATTAGCATGGCCCCTTTGGAGTTCTAACCTTTTTCTCTTCAAGGATTCTCATCAACAAATGAATGTATTGACACCTCTGGCTTTAAGACCTGTGAATTCCCACACTTCTTGATAGGCTTCCATGGTGCAGGGACATGTTAAATTAATCAGTCAGAGCAGTGTAAAATAGGGGATGTCAGAAATGAAGCTGAGACTGCTAGACCCTTAAGCACACCCTTAAATCCAGTATTAATCATCATCAGACACTTTACTTTTCAGGGGTTACACGGAAGAGCTTTTGCTGGTGGAGGACGAAACATTAACAATTGCTTTGTGCATGGTACCTGGTGGCTCAGGGTAGCTACAGTTCCAGCCTTTAGTACATGGGAATTTGTCTACTTATTAAATAGTGATATTATTTACACAATGAACAAAAGCTCTTTTAGGAAAATAAATTGGGGGGTTAACTTATTGCTCATGAAAGTTAAGTAACACTGTGCAGAGTTGAGCATAGGTGGGAAACAGGTGTTGGGCAAACATCCCTGCTCCTGGCTGCCATTTCAGCTCCATCCTGACCTATGCAATCTCTGCTATTCTAAACCTTTGTCTTGCCGGAGCTGAGATTGCCAATTGCCAGTGTTTCCTAATAGTTTGGTGGGGCTGGCTATTTGAGTTTCTTTAAGAGAGACAAGTTTCCTCTGGGGACTACAACTTGAGGCCACCTACATTCTCTGTGCTTGAGACTTCATCTAAATACAAGGATTGAATTTTCAAAGCAGAGCACAGTAAAGGTGACCATGAATACACAGGTGCCTATTCCCGCTATAGAAACCAGTATTTTTCCCATGAAAATAAATGCCATGCTTATCTACCTCTCTGTATATATGGTTACCTGAGCTGTATGCATACACCTCCACTTCAGCAAAGCATTTAAAAAAATGTTTACTAACCTTCTCATAACTGTTGTTCTTTGAGATGTGTTGCTCATGTCCATTCCAATTAGGTGTGTGCACGCGCTGCGTGCACAGCAGCTGGAAGATATTTCCCCTAGCAGTATCCGCCGGGTCGGCCTGGGTGCCCCCAGGGGTCACGCCTTCATGGCACTCGATATAAGGCCCTGCCAAAATGGCACCCACTCATTTCCTTCTTACCGCTAGTGACGGTTAGCCGGAATGTCCATTTCTCTTGCTTCGGCAAGCATATCCACTTTTAGCAGTGAACTTTCTAGTTTTCTATATATAGTTATAGTTGTTAGTAGTAAGATGTTTTTTTTTTCTATACATTTCATTTGGGGGTATCTCCCCGACCATCCCTTTCATCCTGGTACTGGGGCATGTCTTGGTCCCCGGGCTTTACGACCTGTGAAGACTATGGCAAGTCTATGCCCAGGAGTGACCCACAAACTTCTTGTCTGAAATGTTTGGGGGAGAGACACCAAAAGGAGCACTGCAAAATTTGCAGGGGTTTTCGTCTTAGGACTCAGAAGGAATGAGATCAGTGCTTCAAGATCCTCATGATGGAGGCTGCATTCCGTCCACACTCTGACCGCAGATCAGCGGAGCCGACCCTGAGCACCTCTTCATCGGTGTGGAGTGCACCGGCACTGGTGGCATGTGAGCCGGCACTGTGGAAGGACTCATCCAGAGACCCTTGGCACCGCCATGGTTCCACTTATAAGGCCTCCACGCAGGCCACAGGGCAGCACCATTCGCAATCCCCGATGCCCCAGAAGAAGAGGCTAGAGAGGGGCCGCTCTCCCCCAGCAAGACCTAAGGAGCTGGCAGCAGTGAGACCCGCATTGGACCATGCCAGCTCGGCCCCACTGCCAACTAGGGTTGTGTCAACTTCTGCCCCCTTTGGGGACCAGTTGAGTCCGGACCCATAACGCTGCCCAGTCCATGAGAGCCGCAAGTTGCAGCTCCCATCCATACTGGAGGCATTGCAGCAGCCAGGAACTTAATGGAACTTATGGCGCCATCCTCCTGTCCAAGGCAGGAAAGATCGCCGGTGCCGTCAGCCCCAGCATCACCATTGGTGCCATGTAGGGTGAGCTGGCTATGACAAGGGGGCATTCGCCATTGCCCAGACATCACTCCCTGGCACCTTCCGGCACCCATGCAGGGGAGCAACACAGGTCCCCAGTCCCTGGCATCGATAACTGGCACAGATGGGCACCGCTCCTCCGTGGTGCTCCTATATGGAGTCCTCTGAGTTGGAGGTGGAATCATACCTCTCCAGAAGGAGCAGAAGATCCTGTCCCAGCACAATCGGCAGCCCTACCCGGCACCGTGGCCAAGTCAGTGGCAGCCATTCTGGATGCCCTGGGTGTTCCGCCAGGGACAGAGCCAGAGGTCCAACTCCAGGTCCGCGTCATTGGCCTCATCATTGTTTGTGCCTCCACCAGCCTAAGGCCAAATGGCTCCAGCCTCGAATCTGTTGTTGTTGGCATCAGGGGCACCAGCGGCAGTTACGCTGCCGGCACCAACATCGCAGTCAGCTGCCGCACTAATCACAGCACTGGCGACTGTGGCCCCGGTGGCTGCAGCACCACTGGTAGTGACCACGTCAGTCCTAATGTCGGGGACTGCGCTGGAGCACCCGGCGTCATGAGATCCCCTCGGTGCCAAGGGCAACGAGCATGACCCACTGCCAACCAGGACTTTGTCCTTGTCCTCGCCTGATGAGGTGGTGGTGAGCATGTTGACGGCCCCCGCCCTGGAGGACAGCAGAGTGCTTCAGCAGCTGCTCAGGAGGGTGGCAAAGAACCTGGGGATCCAGGCGGAGGAGGTGGTGGAGGATGCTGACCCGATGGTCAATATCCTGGTCACCTCCGGCTCCTCCCGCATTGCCCTGCCACTAATTAAAACAATTAGTGAGGCCACTAAGATGTTGTGGCAGACCCCTGCCTCTTTGCCTCTAACAGCAAAGAGAAATGATCGCAGGTACTTCGTCCCCTCCACTTCAGCAAACATTTAAACATATTGTTACCCTTTTTGGCCCAAGTTCAAAGTTTGGGGACCTGCAGGTGTTCCAATTGGAAGTTGAAACTGATGATGGAATTTGGTATTTTCTTTCATAGATTCATAGATTCATAGATTATAGGACTGGAAGGGACCTCGAGAGGTCATCGAGTCCAGTCCCCTGCCCGCATGGCAGGACCAAATACTGCCTAGACCATCCCTAATAGATATTTATCTAACCTACTCTTAAATATCTCCAGAGACGGAGATTCCACAACCTCCCTAGGCAATTTGTTCCAGTGTTTAACCACCCTGACAGTTAGGAACTTTTTCCTAATGTCCAACCTAGACCTCCCTTGCTGCAGTTTAAACCCATTGTTTCTGGTTCTATCCTTAGAGGCTAAGGTGAACAAGTTCTCTCCCTCCTCCTTATGACACCCTTTTA